>NC_046650.1:18219844-18519844 GCF_900324485.2 Mastacembelus armatus | reverse complement strand
TTGTTGCTGTGTCTGTGGTTCTTGTGGTTCTTGCTGTTGCTGTGGGTCTTTTCATACATTGTTACTACTTCAGGACAGGTATGTCACTACTACATTACCCATAATGCTGTTGGTTACCATGTTTCCTGTAGTTGATCTTTGACTGTGTCTCAGCTCATTTCAGGTCCAAGCAGAGACTGAATCAGTCTCTAATAAGTAGCTGCTGATGATCCTCAATCAGGACTGAAACCTGGACTTCAGTAACACTGCAGTCATTAGTCCAGTTCCAGTCCAATGGGACCAGACAACAAACATGTTCTTGTTGTTTCTGACCTTTTCTATCCAGCTGTGTAATTGTTGGATTTTGTCTGTACCTGTAGTTTCCCAATAATCTCACTAACAGAGTCTCAGAGTCTGGTCTCAGTCCTTTGTCATCATGGACTGCACAGTCCCTGAGTCAGTTCTTCAGGAACACTGTTACTGATTCATTCATCTGATTGGTTCCTGACTCGTTCTTTGGGAACTGCACCAAATGTCAGGAACAATGAAACATGTCTTCATTCACAAACTAGTTTCCATTGGTTTCTGTTGGAGAAGGATGGAACAGGGAGCTGCTGTCTGTCAGTCCTGCTGCTGTCTGTCCAGCTCATGTTGTGTCTGTTGTCCTCTCAGTCCCACAGGTGGAGGTGGAATCAGGGGCGGAGTCTGTCCACCTGCCCTGTAGAGCTTTAGTTAACCTGCTTCAAGTCTCCACAGTGAAGTGGACGGACAAGGACAACAGGAAGGTCCATGTGTATCAGGACGGCTCTGACCAACCTGAAGAACAGGACGAGTTTTACAGAAACAGAACAGAGATGAAGAAAGACCTGCTGAGAATTGGAGACCTCAGTCTGATCCTGAAACAACCATCAGGCAGAGACACAAATACCTTCACCTGCAGAGTCTACAACAGGGAGGGAAGAGTCCTGATGGAGAAACAGGTGGAGTTTAAAGTCAAAGGTCAGTCTTTATACTAAGCTAAGCTAAGTGTCCCAGTCTTCAGTCTTGGATCTAGAGGAGATTCTGTTAGACCCAGTCCAATCTGCTCTGTCAGGGTTTAAAAAGCTCCATGTGTGGATCAGAGAGATCACAGCTGCCCTGCTGCTGTCTGTCCAGCTCATGTTGTCTGTTGTCCTCTCAGTCCCACAGGTGGAGGTGGAATCAGGGGTGGAGTCTGTCCAGCTGTCCTTCATAACCACAGCTGACTTGCCTAGAGACATCAGAGTGGAGTGGAAGGACTGGAAGAACTGGAAGGTCCATGTGTATCAGGACGGCTCTGACCGACCTGAAGAACAGCACAGGTTTTACAGAAACAGAACAGAGATGAAGAAAGACCTGCTGAGACCTGGAGACCTCAGTCTGACCCTGAAACCTCCAAGATACAGAGGAACCTACACCTGCAGAGTCTACAGGGAGGGAAGAGTCCTGAGAGGGAAAGTAGTGAAACTCAACATCACAGGTCAGTTTAAGTTTTCCAGTCTTCATGCTAAGCTAAGCTAACTGTTTCCAGTCTTTGTGATAAGCTCAGGCAGCAACATGAGAAGATGCTTCAGTTCAGCCTCAGTGGGACTGAACTCTTGGCACAAGATGGTTAGTTCATCAGGTGGCTTCTCACCAGAGTCTTTCAGGTGAGGCAAATGAGTCCTGGCTTCTTTGATATCAGCCTCTGACTGTGGACAGAAACCAGCTGTGGTCTCTGAGGACCTGCTGCTTCCACTATGGTGCTCAGCAGTGGGGCCTCTGGTCCAGCTGCAAACAGGGAAACCCCCAGAAATCACTCTGTTGTGCCGTCTGGTTGATGATGGAGGTGACCACATAGAGTCAGTCTGATATTGGTGGTGCTGATGCTGGAAGGGCTGCTGGACCTGGAGGGGACACGGTTGAGGTCGTGGTCCAGTCTGAGACTCTGAGGCTCTGGAGGATCCAGAGAAAAACTGTTTTGTCTGGTCTTTGATTGTTATTGTTTATCTAATTCTCCTCAGCCTCTCTTCTGTCCTTACACACCGGTTCAGTTCAGGCTTTACAGCTTCATCCCTGTACTTAATTTTCATGAAGTTCACATCAGGAGCGGTTCAATCCACTGACTCATCAGGGTTCTTTATACTGTCTCTGTTTTGGTTCCACAGTCCCACAGGTGGAGGTGGAATCAGGGTGGAGTCTGTCCAGCTGCCCTTCATAACCACAGCTGACCTGCCTGAAGACGTCACAGTGGAGTGGAAGGACTGGAACAACAGGAAGGTCCATGTGTATCAGGACGGCTCTGACCGACCTGAAGAACAGGACGGGTATTATAGGAACAGAACAGAGATGAAGAAAGACCTGCTGAGAACTGGAGACCTCAGTCTGACCCTGAAACATCCAACAGTCAGAGGAACCTTCACCTGCAGAGTCTACAGGGAGAGAAGAGTCCTGATGGAGAAGCAAGTGGAGCTCTGGGTCACAGGTCTCTTTTTCTTTGGTTGTGTGTTTGTCTCTGGTTGTTTGTCTCTGACTGTCTTCTGTCTCCTCTGCAGATGATTGAAGAGAATTGAGGACAAAGAAGAATCAGTGGACATCAGGAACAGAAGCAGCTCCACTGATCCAACTCCTCTGATGGCTGATCAATCAGTTTGATCAGTCTTTGATTATTGATCAGATCTGACTTTGGATCAGAGAGAAAATGGAGGTGAAGGAGCTGATGGACGATGGATAAAGAACAGAGGACGCTTTGTCTTCTTCTTCTCCTCCTGACTCTGTCATGTGTCCCTGTTGGGACTTCCTGCCAGGGACCTTTACTTTGTAAGTGACTTCCTTTTTTCCTCTGTACTGGTCCCCGGCAGCTTTGCGTTGATTAACATTAATCAGTTTCACCTGACTTCAATTTCCTTTTCGTTCTTTCCCCTATATATGTGCCCTGCTGCCCTTAGTGTGTTGTGGAAGCATTGGCAAATGTTTAGTGTGTGCCTGGTGTTGTGCTAAAGATACCGTTACATTCGGTTATATTTTGTTTTTCCTGAGCCCTGAGATACTCCAGTGTTGGGTAAATTCTTTTAACAAATAGACTCAGAGGATGAACTTCGGTAAGATTATATAGAAGTTTTACTTGCAAGGAGTAACAGTCACACAGCACCTTAGCACAGCATGAGGATCACTGGCCCTTAGCTGGGCAGCACATCATTTTAATGCTATGATACAAACAGTCATGTGATAGAAGAAGAAAGAGGAGGCAGTTTCCCATGAAACTGCAAAACATTTGGGTTTCGATACTAAGTGTCTTATCAGAAAGTGAAGGTCAGAACAGACTGACCTTAGGAAGAGGCAAGAGGTAACAGGCCCTACTCAACAGTGTTTTTGACTTACATTAAAGTAAAGCAGATTAATAAACTTGAGGGTAAACATTTTGATTTCTCTAACATCCAGGCAAATAAAGCCTTTTTCCTTTTGGGTCCTACGCCTCTCTTTCTCCAGCACACCACCAACCCATAACAGAATGCTTCTACCAGATAAGGACCCAGTGGACTTGACCCCAGAGGACTGACTGATCTCCCGTTTGCTGAAAACCCTGGCTGATATTATTCAGAACGCCCAGGGATACACAGATATTTGACTTCTGCTCGGTACTGACAAGGAGCTTCACGCACCCGCCCACTATGTGACAAGGGAGACGGCTGACCAAACGCTAGCCACCGTGGCTACTCAGTGATGGTGTTTGGACTTTAGAAAAGCAGCTGTTGGCAGAACAGGCTTCAGAAATAAGGCTGATGGACTTTGGCTTTTTCTTTAATAACTAAGTCCAAACACCAACTGGATTCATAGTTCAGAGTCTCTTAGGATTATGGATCGGATATAAGGTTATTGGTAACTCTAATAAATAGAAAACATAAGTTTGATGACAACCAAAAGCTTTTAGACACTTGGTATGTCAGCACCAGCTGCTGTCAGCAGTTTCACCCTAACAATGACTTTAAACAACCTTTGAAGGACGAGTTTAGATCAACAGCTTGTTGTTTTCTGGGAACAGCTTTGTCTTAACGAAGCTGAAAAGCCTCGACTCAGTGTTGTTCCACATTTCCATCTCCCAGGAAATCTCTATAAAAGCCTGGTCCCAAAACTCTTCGTCTTTGCTCAGTGTCTTTGACTGAAGACCTTTGGCCCCTGATCAGGAAGCTGGATCATAATACGCTCATTCATTTTCACATTCATTTATCTATGTAGTCACTTATAGAGATGTTGTGTATAACTTTTCATTGACCTTTTCTTTATTTCAAAATGTTTTTCTTTTTCGTTGAGTGTATGTTAATGAGGGGGCGTGTCTTAATTGTCACTTTACAGTCATTGGTCAATTTGGGTAAGCACTCTTTGGCCCTCTCTGAACCTCACCCGACAGAGTCTTTGGCCCTCTCTGAACCTCACCCGACAGAGTCTTTGACCCTCTCTGAACCTCACCCGACAGAGTCTTTGGCCCTCTCTGAACCTCACCCGACAGACTCTGCCAGGCCGCTGTGGATGCTCCTTGATTCTGTGACTGTTCCTTGATGTGCGTCTGCAGTGGAGTTAAGTTTGTTTCTCCTCATTTAACAGTAACAAACATGATCGACTTAATCAGGACAAAGTGAGGAACAAATAGCTGCATTGGCTAAAGAATGAAGAGCACACAGTTTATAATGACGTGTTTAACTTTTAAATTAAAGTAAAAGTAGCATATCTCTATAGGTAGTGTGTTCCCACAGGACACCTGGACTCGTCAGCCTAAGTGAAGCCGACCATCTTCCACAGGTTAATATGGTCCAGCTGATATAAATGTGTTCATGTAGTGTGAGCGCTCAACAGAACATTTAATGTTATAAAGTCTAAGAGATGCTGGCCAGTGTTTGGGCCTGTTGAAGGCGCTGAAGGAGGGAGTCCTCTTGGACCAGACGTCAGACTGAGCGTCGGTCAGACTGTGGCTGTGGTGAAAGCTCTGATGTCTTGTCAGGATGATTCTGTTTCAAAGGGAAGAACTGCACAAGAAGACGGTTGTTCAGGCCCAGTGTCGGTCAGCAGGCTCAGCTTCTAGCCACAACTGTCCAAGTGTCATGGTTCGGGTTCTGGACTCGGACCAGTGCCTGTGACGTTGATGCAGGGACCGACTGCTGGTTGTGCTAAGGGGAGCAGCTGTAGCAGCCTCAGTGGTGACTAAGGCTGAACAAAGGAAACAGGTTTCCCTTCGCTTTGGTTTGGATGAAACAGGCTGAAACACTGTTCAGTGTTTTAACGTCACACTAAACTAAATGAATAAGGGGAGGGAGGGTCGTCCACGCCGCCCAGACCTGGTCTGGATTTAGCCCAACATTTCCATCACACCACAAAAAAGGTATTTTTCAAATAAATTTACTAACATAGACCATGTTTTCGAGATATTCAATGAAATGTCACACATAGATGTGCCCAAATGTATAATTGTATTTATTTTAAGGATTTTAAAGATAATATTTATCCTTTTTTTAGATGACAAGCAATTTTTAACTGTGTCACTGAAGCCTTTCAATCAAGTTCTTACATGGCACAATCATGAGTTTTCCAATCCCGGAAGTGAATTGTAACCATGAGTGCATCATTTTTAAAACTGGAAAATATTATTAGTGTGACTGTTATTACTATGAATTTTATGTATAAATATGTGTTGTGATGGAGATGACATTGCGTGGTGGAAAAGACAGCATTTGTTGGAAATGACATGACACACAGCGAAGCTGAATAATGTTCACTTTTATTATCTTTGACACAAAATAACATCCATTTGGAAACATAACATTGTTATTCAAACTTTAAACAATAAGAAACATTTCATCAGATGGTAGAAAATTGCTCCTTCCCTGTTTGCTATGTGCTGAAACCTACAAGCACGTTGCAAAAGTTGGACTAAAAGAGTTTATGGCGATCAAATTCAAACCATAGATTTTTCCATTTTCAAATTATATGTTAAAAATTGAAACTAATATTATCATTCATTCATTTTTCTGAAATGAGTGCTTTCAACTTATAAACCAACTGTCAAATTTGCATATGGAGGCTTTCCTTTATCCTTCTGCTCAAGAGCAGCGCATATTTCTGCCCAAACTGTGGGATGCAACATCACGTACCTCTTTGTAACTGGTTGAGGCTCTGGGACCAGTCTAACAATATCTTCAAGTCGGTACCAGATCATGTCCTCTCTCATTGGCCAAAAAAACCTGTTTTTGCCAACACAACTCATGGTTTGTACCAAAGCACAGCTGTCAGAGTCAACATCCTGCATGATGCCTGGATAAGGATCAGCATCATATGTGACCACACACCATTTTCCCATCAGTCCCTCATGAAGGTCTCCAATGGGCTGAGCTGTGGTGACAGGTGTGCTTTTGGATGCAGGAGTCTCAGTATCACCTGTTACTTCCATGTCTACTGTCTGTGGACCAGAACATCTGCAAAGCTGGGGCTCTGAACAAAAGCAGCTTAGAATACGCCAAGATATTTCTCCTGGTCTTGTAGAGACAATCTAGAGGAGCGCATGGTATTCAGATTACACACATAAACATGAATAAACATAAATGCTTTACACACATCAAACCACCTTCTCATAGAAAAACTGATCTGGATGTGGTGAAAATTACCTGATGTATCTGCATTGTGCCTCGGATAGTCTGCAGGCCATCACGAAGGAGACTGTCCATTTTCTCAGTCTCCTTCTCAGTGACATACATCAGCTTCACAGTAGATGGCTGTTTTGAGAGTTCCTCATACAGCACCCTTCCATTTGGAAGATCAATGCCGTTTGCCACTATTGAGTCACCCTGCCGTTTAACAGCTGCACCAATCCCATCAGCTGGGCCTTTTCCATGTCCCGCCTCCAGAAAGTTCCATGTGATCCTTTTGAATCCAATCTGAAAGGGAATTTTGCTTAAGAAAAAGAAGTTTTTCTTGGACCTGTACTGGGTGGTTGGCCCATCACTGATGCCATGCAGTGTGGTTGCTGCTGGTTTCAGTGCTTTGAGGTAGGGGAGCACTGCGTTGAGATGAGCCCAGATAGCTGATGGGTCATGGCGCATTGATGAGCTAATGGAACAGAAAGACACCACCCCAGTTTTGGTGTGAGCCACACCTGTATGGAGAGTGGCCTGTCTGTGGGAATCACCAAAATGTACTGCTTGGATCTCATTCGCATATTTACATAAATAGTTTTCTGCAAAATCAATTTGCAAGACAATATCACCTCCGCTTATATTTTCCTTCAGGGCCCTGAGAGCAGAATACTGATGTATGATGTTGTAGATGTGTTGTAAATGACCATTAAATCCCCCATTCATTGAATTGGCTTGGCATCTTCGCATCCTCCAGTAGAGGGCGGTGTAGCTTCAAAGATCACTCCACGAAGGATTTCTCAAGAAAGGACTTTCTTATTAAATGGAGCCAAATATTACTGAAGAACACTTTATTGAAATATGTTGGCATGATAGAGACTCAGTGTGGGACAAATTTAACGTGGATAACTGAAGTTAGAAAGGTTTGTCTAGCACCTGGCTGATAAAGGGCACAAGGTGTCGCTTTCACATTCTTATTTAGTGACTTAGAAACAATTTCCGTTTATGGTTAATTGAAGTTATGGGCTAACGCTAAGCAGGTAGTTAACAGTCGGTTGTCAGCGTAATAACATATTATAGATAATAAGATTTATGCATGTTTTGTATTTTTAGTTGGCAAATGTCTAATTAGTGTATGTTTTGTTCTGTCTTCAATCAGCTCTTACGGTGTTTTACAATCAAAGTGGATTTGGATGGTCCTGGAATAAAAGCTTTTGTAAACATCAGTTATCAGAGAGTAAAGTGCATTGGTTCAGCTGGGAATGCTACATGTGTTTTCCCATCTTTTTGTTAAGTTGGTCTGAAACATCATCCAGCAGTGTCTGTATAGTCCCCTGGACTTTTTCCTTGACTGTGAGGTGAGCTTTACATTTTTCTTTTGTTCCATCTTTTCCAGCCTTCTCCCTCTCCTCTTCCTTGCTTTTCCATTCAAACCACCAGGTCTGCTCTCCTGCATCAAAGTCAGAGGTCGGCAGTTCCTTGTCCTTGCGGTCAGGGCAGTCCCTGTACATGCACTCCTTTGTTGGAGTTGTGCATGCCACAGACTCCATTAGGTCATTGGGTTTGGCACTTTTTGTTACTGTGTGATAAAACAGTCTGTCTGCCATGAACTGGAGGTTTGCATGTATTTTGCAAAGGCATGTGTCTCTGTCCTTGATTGTTGGAAAATGTGCTGTAAGAAACTGCAGTCTCAGGATGTTCCATTCTACATTTCTGATAAAGTGTTCTCATGGACTCAACAAGGAAACGTTTTTGCATTTGTTTCTTGCTCTTTGTAATTGTCTCCTTCTTTCCTGTTGTTATCCTACTGTTGTCATCACGCTCCAGAAATGATGTTCTCTTTTCCTCCACTTCTTTGCTGATTTTGTTACACTGCATTTTTCGGGTGTACTGGAGTCTGATGGCCCTTGTCACATTTGTTTTCATCAGCTTAGGTGAGAACCCAAACTCCTTTTTGGCAAAGCAGAGTGAGCAGTATTTCTTCAGAAGCTGACCAGCTACAACTTTGGAGCTCACTTGACGATCTCTAGCAGTGTGCATATTTTGGTATTTCTTTTTTCTCTGTGAAATAATTGTGTTCTGAAACAGGAGAGTTCTTTTTAAACCCTTTGTTCTCTGCTTCATCTGTTGTTTGGTTTTGAGCTCTGGGGAATTGGCCGTTTCCATTTTCTCCTTAAGTCGGTCACATCTTTTCTTGTATTTTTCTACCTTCCGTAAAGCATCTTCAAGCTCCACAGTAGTTGCATAAAGATCTCTGTAGACCTTTGCCCTTGTCTTTGCCACCTTTTTCCTCCCTCTTCTCTGTGCACAGTTTTTAGGTGCAGGCAGTCGAGGTGTTTGGGGTGGCTCAGTGGAGCTGGAGTTACCTGGTGAGGCATATTCTGGATCAGTACCAATGTCTTCTGGTGACTGTGGTGGTGTTGTTCCAGCCATAAAACTCTCAACTTCAGCCAGTCTTTTCAACCTTCTGCGTCTGTTTTGTTGAGAAGTTCGCCATTGTCTTCTAACTTTTCTTTTCTCTCTGTGTGTCAAATCTGTGGCAGATTTGACACACACCTTTTTCTTTTTTTTTCAGGTATCTTTCTCTGTCTTTTCTGAGAAACTCTTGGTATTTCAGTGGATCTGATTTAATCCTTTCTCTGTATGCTTTTGATCTGGCTGCTGTGGTCTTGCCTGCCATCTAAAGAACAGACGGTGCCGCCTTTAAGTATCTATTCTATTCTTGTAGTTTAAGTGTATACACAAGTGTTGAAGTGTTGAAGTTGTGTTTTGTATAACTATTACTATTGTACTCAAAGTACACAATGATAAATGCTATTTTTCTCATTATTTGTACATTCAAAGGAAATATGAGCTGTTTGGAAATGTCGACCAATAAACCTACACTGGTTTTGCAAACATTTACCTTGATTTTTTTCTTGTTTCCCTTCTTTCCATGGAGCTAACTATGCTCTCCTGGCATGTGCTCTACTGTCACATGACAATTGCTGTGGTTGCAAGTAAACAGTGTTTAAAAAACAAAAACAAAACTAAAGTTGCATTTTGTGGTGTGTGGTGGAAATGACAGTGACCCAAGGGACAGGTGTTCTTTTTATGAAAAATACATAAAATCCTAATCTATCTCACAAACACATGATACATTTCATTAAAATAAGGAGTTTATGTGTCATTTGTCCATAAAGTTACTGTTAGATCAAAATTGAACTCAATATTATGAGGATTGAATGTACAAAATCTGGTCCAGGGACAAAGGAAATATAGCAAAAAACAGTTATACAAAACCATATTTTATAGAATAAAAATAATAATTGATCTATCATTTATTTTTTGTATGTTCATCTTAGTGTCAAAAATAAAAAATGAAAAATGTGTTTTTGTTTTTCTTATTTCAGCCAGGGACCCAAATTCTTCAATAGTTGGAGAATGACCCATTAACTCTCTGCAGAGTGTTAAGGGTTAAGAATTATATAAACTCTGGACTAGTGTTGAATTTAACCCTGGTGATGTTCCTGTGTGTTAAGGAGCCACGGGCCAATGTTCACGTTCGATCTGATGATTATAATAACAATAATACTTTTATTTATAAGGCGCTTTAAGAACAGCAAGAGCTGACACAAAGTGCCGTACACCAAAACAAAGAATTTACATATATATATATATATATATATATATATACATACATATATATATACACACATACACACACATACATGAATAAGAATTTTAAGAGTAAGTTAAAAGTTTTTAAAAAAATAAAAACAATAAAAACAGTCCATGATCACTCCATCACGCCGGTCCAAAGGCTTGAGTATACAAATAGGTTTTAAGTTGTACTTTGAACATAGCTAATGCAGGGGCTTGTCTTATGTTCAAAGGCAAATTGTTCCACAGCCTTGGGGCAGCAACAGAGAAAGATCTATCTCCACGGAGCTTCCTCCTCGTTTTTGGTACCTCAAGAAGCTGGAGGTCGGCTGATCTGAGGGAGCGGCTAGGAGTATAAGGGTGAAGGAGTTCAGTAAGATAAGGAGGGGCAAGACCATTTAAAGATTTAAAAACAAATAATAAAACCTTAAAATGAACCCTAAAAGACACTGGCAGCCAGTGGAGTGCAGCCAGGACTGGTGTGATGTGCTTGTATTTTCGTGTTCCAGTTAAAAGACGAGCCGCCGCATTTTGGACCAGCTGGAGACGTGAAAGGGATGCCTGACTGACCCCAACATACAGAGCATTACAGTAATCAAGGTGTGATGTAACAAAGGCATGAATTACTAGCTCAAAGTGCTGCTCTGACACTAGAGGTCGTAGTTTTGCCAAACGCCTTAAGTGAAAAAAAACGGATTTTACCACTGCACCAATTTGCTTATCGAATTTAAGATCCCTATCCATTTTGAAACCTAAATTAGTGACCAGTGGTGTAAGATATGATGTCAAGGGACCTAGATTAACACCGGAAGATACACTAGAGGCACTAGAGCCAACCAACATTACTTCTGTCTTTGCCTCATTAAAATGAAGAAAATTTAACGCCATCCAGGCTTTAATGTCATCAAGACATGCGAGCAAACGTGCAATTGAGAAACCCTCCTTTTTCTTCAATGGAAAATAGACCTGGGTATCGTCTGCATAAAAATGGAATGATATGCCATGTTGTCTAAAGATGTGACCCAGAGGAAGCAAGTAGAGGGAAAAAAGTAAAGGACCCAAAACGGAACCCTGGGGAACCCCGGAGGACAGGGGAGCAGAGGAGGATTCAAAGCTGGCAAGACCCACAGAGAAAGTTCTAGCTACCAGATAAGATCTAAACCACTCCAATGCAAGACCACGGATTCCCACAACGTCATGCAGGCGGGAAATCAAAATGTTGTGGTCAACTGTGTCAAAGGCAGCAGATAAGTCAAGAAGAATAAGAACCACAAAATCGCCAGTATCAGAACAAGTAAAAATATCATTAAAAACTTTAATTAAAGCTGATTCTGTGCTGTGGTGTGGTTTAAAACCGGACTGAAAGATCTCTAGAATCTCATGCTCATCCAAAAACGCTTTCAGTTGAGCATAAACAACTTTTTCTAAAACCTTTGAAAAAAACGGTAGTCTGGAAATAGGTCTATAGTTTGCCAACACAGATGGATCCAGACTAGGTTTCTTTATAAGCGGTTGCACTACCGCATGCTTAAAATTAGAAGGAACAACACCAAACGATAAACTACTGTTAATAATGTTAAGGACCAATTTGCCTACACAGGGAAAAACTTCTTTAAAAAACCACGGGGGAGCTGGATCACGTGGGGAGCCTGAGGGATTCAGAGAGCCAACCACATCCTCTAGTTGTGACATAGATATTGGTTGGAATTGAACAAAAAAGACAGCACAACAAGGAACAGACACCGAAGGAGCAGAAACAGGCAATGAGATAAGAGACCTAATAGTGGCAACCTTATCCACAAAAAACTGAAGGAAGTCATTACACAACTCAACAGAAGCTTCTAAGCAAGTAGACTGTGGACCATGAAAAACAGAATCAATAGTGTTAAAAAGCACTCGTAAGTTGTGACAGTTTGAGGAAATGAGATTTGAGAAATGTAGCCTTCTGGCCTCTTTAACAGTGTTCTGGTAATTATTCCAGCAGTCCTTCCATATTTGGAGAGAAACTTGCAGTTTGTCCCTTCTCCACGTACGCTCAGCCTTGCGACACTGCCGCCTGAGAGCTCGGGTTCCATCGTTGAGCCACGGGTCAGATTTTGCTTTTGGCCGCTTGGTCATAAATGGGGCCACAGAATCCAGGACAGAGAGACAGGAAGAATAAAACCAGGTAGTTAAGTCGTCACAGTGAGCGGAGATGGAGGCAGGTGGGGGACCAAGGCACTCGAAAGCAGCAGAAAAGCAACCAGCAGAAGAGGAGTTCAATGCCCGGCAGCGCCGAGCAGGAGCAGGGATTTTGACGGTGCGGGTGGAAAACCCCACCTCAAATAAAACCGGCATATGATCGGAAAATGCTGGGTCGCCAATCTCCAAGTTGAGTACGGGCAGGCCAAAAGAAAAAACAAGGTCCAACGTGTGGCCTTGTTTGTGTGTAGGGCCAATAACAGACTGCACCAAATTAAAAGAATCAGCAATATTTAAGAAGTCCTTCACCAAGGGTTTATCAGGGCAACACACATGAATATTAAAATCTCCAAGAATGAGGACACGGTCGTAATTCGGCATAATCTCGGAAAGGAAGTCAGAAAAGTCATTAATAAAATCCTTATTATATCCAGGAGGCCGATAGATAACAGCACACAGCACAGGATTAGACCGACCGATTTCAATAGCGGCCAGTTCGAAACTGTGAAATGTAGATATAAAGGAAGGCAGCTTACATTTAAAGTCCTCCTTAAAAACAATCGACATACCTCCTCCTCTGCCTGATGTCCTTGGAAAATTAAAATAGCCACAGCCAGGTGGCAAAAATTCAAAAAGAGCCATGGAGTCTTCGACTGTAAGCCATGTTTCAGTCATACAGAAGAAATCCATGTTTTGAGAAGTGACAAAATGTCTGAGTATAAAAGATTTATTAGTCAATGATCTGACATTTAGCAAGCCAAACCTGGTGGGAAATAGATTCTGGGCCTGAAGTCCAACAGCTGGCGGGGCACGGGGCAGTAGCCTCAGGTGTCGAAGATTTATTCCACGAGGGCGAAGACGGGGAGCCGCCAGATACCGAAACTGAGGCCCCTCGTCCTCCAAGAAACCCGCAACTGGAACCAGACAGCCGCAGGTCGGGCCCAGAAGGCGCCATGACACACAAAACCGAGGGGAACGTCCACATCCAGTCCCGGAGGCAGTTGAGGCAGCACGCAAACCAGCCCTCGATCGCACCAACCTACCCGCACGACATCCGCGTCTCCGTCTTCGCCGCCTAGGTGGGAGCATGCAATGGCACAGGTAGTACGGTGGTCCGGAAAACAGCGGAGGCAGCGGGTTTTGTCCACAACCGTCAGACAACAACACTTCACGGGCAGCCGATCGGAGATTTAGTAGTGTTTGACGGTCATAGACCAGGACCGACGTGATCATTTGAGGGTAATACACTAAAAATATTCACACAGCAGACATGAGAAGCGAAAGACGGCCAGCCATACACAGCGGCGCCATCTTCCATAAGTAGTTTACCTACAACTCTGATGATCTTTTATTTCGGTTTACGGCAGATTATTTGTCTCATTCTTCTCGTTGCAACATTAACGTGAACACATAGCAGCTTATTTAAATGGACTGGACTCATCCGTTCGGACTGTAGACGTACATCAGGGAACAGTCACAGAATCACCGTAGAGACCAGACGGGGCTCCGAGAGGCCTCATTCCAGGTGCGCTGCTCGCCGTGTGACGCATTTCCAATAATTAGATATGTTGACTGAACTGCGACTGTATTCAGAGCTGTTGAAAATGAGATATAAAGTTCCTTCAAACAGTTTCAGGATGAAAACGTATCTGTAGGGTGTCTGATCTGAAGAACGTCACTACCGACCATGATCTGGATGCTGCTGTTCTCGAGATCCTCAGTTATGATCCAGATACAGGATATAAGATGATGGTGGGTCATCTTAATGAACACTAATTCAAAGGAAGTGTTCAGTGTCATCTATCGCAGAACCTGGAGTATTTTCTTTCACTTTGCTAAACCAACATCAGAGTTAGCCGATCAACACTTGATATAACAGAGCAGGCCTATAAACCCATGTTGTTCATCTGTGTTTGGGCCAAACATTCTCATGTTTCTGCAGGTTCTTTATTGCAGGACGACGTGAACAAGAATCCATGAAGCCCGTGGACCCACATGGCATCAGAGTGCTACTGTACAGCTCCGGACTTTGAGGCTCAGGAGATCTTCAGTTCCAGCTCCTAACAGCCTGTGGCACATTGATGGCAACCACAGACTAATAAGGTGAGGCTGTGCTTTGGGAATCAGTCGGCCTCTACAATAGTTTCATACAATAAACAACCTGGACAGCAAATATACAGAAGTAGAAGCAGAATCTCTGCAGCTGAAAACATGTCTCCCATGTCACATGTTGCTTGTGGACTGTTTTACAGATGGAGGACTGTGGTCCATGGTGGTCCACGGCTTTAGCCGTCTTATTGTTTACCTGTCTGCAGCCACCAATAACCCTGCACCAACAGGGCTCATCGGCTTCTTGGAACCTGTTTGTACTTTGGACTAGCATCTGGTGTGAGGTCTGACACAGGAGGGGCAAATACTGAAGTGACACCCTATGTGGTAACACACAGAGGAGCCAACCGTAATTCTCCCATTACTGAAAGAAGTACAAGTGATCAGAGGTGATGATGTTCATAGCAAATGTTTAAGATTTCATGATTTCTCTTCCTGGACTTTGACGTTTTATTTTATTATCCAATTATTAGAACATGAGCTTAAAATATGTTAAGAAGCTCTTGGGGTCCCAAAGGTGGAGCAGATGTGTAGAGGCTCAGCCTGCACCATTGAGTCCTGAAGAAACTCAGCAGTTACCAAATCCTCATGGTTCGTTCTCTGATGTGTTAAACGTGTTAGTGCCACCGTTGCTATGGTAACTCAAATATGTACAACATGTCTGTACCTTAACTATCATTCTTCCTTCTAATTGCATTTTTCATCTCATCACTTTAGGCTCAGAATTCCATATATCTGATTAGGATTTATTGTTTTACTAGTTAAGAACCATATAAACTATAGACACATGTTCTTGAAATATCATTTATTGCAACCGTGGACCAATGACAAACCAGGTTTCTTGTTAAGGCAGCCATATCCAGTGTTAACATGAAGCACAGGTACGAGAAGAAGAAGTTTCCTAAACCACTTTTAGTCCAGGACTCCCAGCTAGGACTTTGGAGGCTGAGCCAGGAGCTCTGAGAGGACTCTAAGAAGCTTTGGGAATACGGGCCCTGATTAATACAAACTGGAAAACAGCAGAAACTGGAAAATGACTGGGTGTTAATTGGGAATGATGGGAATATGAAATGGGATACTGTTAGTTTCCACTGTATGGAGTCACACTGACACTAGTCCAATATGGAACATGGACCTGGGAACAGTGATGTTCTCCAGACCCTCGTAGTGTCACTGTAACACTGTTTGGGAGGGAAAGAAGGAACTCTAGCAGAGTCTTCAATGTTCAGCTGTTTAGGAAATGTTCATCTGACTCTGTAGAGTGTGGAGCTACAGGAACCTGACAAGGTGTTGAAGCCGACTCTGGAAAACTTCATTCAACACTGGACTTTGGGTTTTGTTGGAGTCGATGGAAGAAGGAAGACATTTTTATTTGTGGCCAAATGGATGAAAAAGATATTTGGGTCGTCTGCTTGATGAAAATGGAAACTTATCAACACAGAATGAAATGAACAAAAACACAATTTAGAAAGTGCAGAAAAAGACGACTACAAATAACAAGCAGAATACCAGTGACATCACACCGATCACTGTGACATCACTGATCAATACTGATCAATAGTGAGTGTCAGACTGTGAGAGTCAGGAGGAGTCAGAGTGAAGAAGAAGACACAGCGTCCTCTGTTCTTCATCCATCGTCCATCAGCTCCTTCACCTCCATTTTCTCTCTGATCCAAAGTCAGATCTGATCAATAATCAAAGACTGATCAAACTGATTGATCAGCCATCAGAGGAGTTGGATCAGTGGAGCTGCTTCTGTTCCTGATGTCCACTGATTCTTCTTTGTCCGCAATTCTCTTCAATCATCTGCAGAGGAGACAGAAGACAGTCAGAGACAAACAACCAGAGACAAACAAACAACCAGAGACAAACACAGAGACCTCTGACCTTTGACCCAGAGCTCCACTTGTTTCTTTCTCAGGACTCTTCCCTCCCTGTAGACTCTGCAGGTGAAGGTTCCTCTGACTGTTAGATGTTTCAAGGTCAGACTGAGGTCTCCAGTTCTCAGCAGGTCTTTCTTCATCTCTGTTCTGTTTCTGTAAAACCAGTTCTGTTCTCCAGGTCGGTCAGAGCCGTCCTGATACACATGAACCTTCCAGTTGTCCCAGTCCTTCCACTCCACTGTGACGTCTTCAGGCAGTTCAGCTGTGGTTATGAAGGGCAGCTGGACAGACTCCGCCCCTGATTCCACCTCCACCTGTGGGACTGAGAGGACAACAGACACAACATGAGCTGGACAGACAGCAGCAGCAGCAGCACTGACACATTTTCTTTGACTGTATGAAGTGAAATATTTGTAGTGGAAACAGGTCTGACTGGTTCCAGTCTGAAATCTGTCCCATTGGTCCATTTAACAGAGACAGAGTCTGTGGTGTGTGAACAACCAACAGCACAACTCCGTGTTTCTTCACTAACTTAGTGTCATTGTCAAATGTCCAGATCAAACCTTTATTTACTGGCTCTGACTGAGGATTAGTGGCCCATGATGGGACTCCACTAACTGGGAGGACAAACTGCACATTTCCATGTTTCCATCAATCGATCGATCAATCAGTAAACCTTTATTAGTGAAGTTTGGACTGACAAAGACCAAAATCAGGGACACAGTCAATATCACATGGAGGAGAGTTCCACAATTTAGGAGAGACCACAGTGAAAGGACAGTCCCCCCAGCACTTAGGTCTAGACCTCAGGACTTCCAACAGTAGCAGAGTCCAGGACCTAAGTGCTTCACTAATTGGAATCTATTGGTAAGAAATGAAGGGGATTTGGACTGAGCTGTAACTGAAACATGAGCTGAGCTCCCATGTGGTTTCTAAACAAACTGAAAGTCCTCAGCCATGTTTCCCATTTATCTTTTCCACAGATTCCATCATCCCAGATGTAAATGTTATTGGTGGATAACCATGATGTTACTGGGGACATTGTTTTTTGGGAGGAGCTTTAATGGGACATGGCCCTTAACTTTTTACATTTTAATGAGAGTCAAACAGAGGTAGTCCTATAAACACCTCCTCTGTGTCTCTGTTGGACCTGGGCCCACTTAAGCCATATTCAAGCCTGTGGTGACAAACCTTGGTGTGAAAATGGACCCTGATTTTAAACTGGACTAACAGACTAACAATGTTGGAAAAGCTGGTTTTTATCAACTGGGACTTTTGTCCAAAGTAAAACCGTTTTAATCTCAGTCTAATTTTGAACCTGTCATAGACGCTTTTATCACAACACACTGGACTCTTGTAAAGCTCTGTAGACAGCCAGTCCTCAGTCTCACTCCTGTCCTATAACTTCTCTTCACTGGCTTCTGGTCCATTTTGGAGTCGATTTCAGGATTTTATTGTCTGTGTTTAAAGCTCTTAATGGTCTTGCCCCCTTTTATATCTCGGAGCTTTTAAATCCCTACACTCGGTCCCTCAGATCAACTGATCAGCTGCTCCTGGAGCTTCCAAAGACCAGACTCAGGAGCAGAGGAGACCGTGAGATCTCAGTCGTGGGGCCTGTGGTCTGGAATAAACTCCATGTGAGACAGGCCTCTGGTCTGGCTGCTTTTAAAAAACGTCTCCAAACCCACTTTTATTCCTTGGCCTTTATCTAAGACTGAGAGTCGTCCACTTTGGGGTTTTAGGTTGTTTTCTTTTCTTTTATTATCTTTTATTTATTGTTGATTGATTTTATTTTGTTTATGTTACTGTTTTTATTTTTATGTGTTTTATTGATAAAATGTATTTGCTCCATGTACAACACTTTTTAAATGTGCTCTATAAATAAAGTGGATTGAACTGGATGTCTTCCAGACTAATGGTACAATATGTGGATCCTACAGAAGGAAAACTGTCTTTAAAGAGCTTGGCAGGAATCCATCCAATGGTCATTTGGTTTCAGAGGCTGAACTGTCTCAGGTCAAAACAACAAAACTGAGTCAAATTGTTAAAATAAAAACAGCAGAACATCTGGAAACTCCATCACCATGAGATCTAGTTTTTGTTCCTGTCTGTTCATGGTTTTGTTCCTGTCTGTTCATGTCTCTTTGCTTTTTTCTCTGTTTTTAATTTTTAATGAACTTTGAACTTGTCTTTGATATTTGTTGTCTCTCATTTCACTGATCATTGATTTTGTTTTTATCCCTTAATTTATAAAGATTTGTGAACTTTGTTCTGCGTCATCAGCCTCTTGTTCTGGAAACAGTTAGCTTAGCTTAGCATAAGGACTTGAAACACTTAGCTTAGCATAAAGAATGGTAATAGCTTAGCTTAGCATATACACTAGAAACAGTTTAGTGTGGCAGTGTGTGATTGTAATAGGCAGAGAAATAGTCGCCCCCCATTTAATTTTCATGCTCAGGTTTTGAAACAACTGGTTAAACTGTTTAAGTCCGTCTAACTACGATATCATCATGTGTGTGTTGAAAAAGGTTATTTGTCAAAAACTCAGCTTCTCCAAGTGTTAAGAAGTTTTTTCCCTTTTCTTTTTATAACTTAACAGATAGTGTTATAGACTTAAAGAGTAAACTGACCAGTTTGAAAGTCAGTCCCCACATTTTGCTGGATGGCGGACACGAGTCAGTGTGGACCGCAGCAGTAAAACAGAGAACTGTTTAAGGTCGGTAAAAGCTCTAATAAAGTCTAAACTAAGTGCTAAGTATAAAGGCACAAGAATGAGTTCTCAGTAAAAGACATGTTGAACAGACCAACAGTGTTAAGTTCATGATACTAGTGTGAAGTGTCAAGCTAAGCTAAAGTGAGGACATATACCAGGGCTCATTCTTTCATTCAGCTAAGAAGTGAGTCGATATTTGCCACATGTTGTATCTGGTCTAAAACTAGACTATTAGTTTTGTTGGTCAGAGGATCCACCAGTGTTAAAACGTTATCATCTCATTAAGGGAACAAAGAATATGAACATGGTCTGAGAGTAAAACAGGTTTACTTTAATAAATGCAAATCATGAGAGTAAAAAGTGATTTAAAAACAAAAGGTTAGAAGCTGCATAAAACTGGAACTGTCATGTGACTTCATAGAACCAATGGTTGATGAGGTAAAGTGCATATCTTGTCAATTCATGAGGGTCATGTATAAGACTGTTCAACTATATATCTAAGGCTGTGATGTGCTGGTTTATGGTTGTTCCAGGACTATTTTAGGTCCTACTGTGTTTGTTTAGAGTATTTGTAATGTAATAACTAATCAGCAGAAGAAGAGAAGTCAGGATGTGATGAGTGAGTCTGCAGACACATGGACCGACTGCACTCCTGTTAATGTTCTTTGTGTTTTTTAAGCTTCTGAAAGAAATTAAATATGTTCCACCAAGACTGAGTCGGCCCATCGTTCTTAGCCATGTAGCATTAGCTTAGCATATACAGTGGAAACAGTTAGCTTAGCTTAGCATAGAGACTTTGAACTGACCTTTGACTTTGAGCTCCACCTGTTTCTCCATCAGGACTCTGCCCTCCCTGTTGTAGACTCTGCAGGTGAAGGTGTTTGTGTCTGTTGGATGTTTCAGGGTCAGACTGAAGTCTCCAGTTCTCAGCAGGTCTTTCTTCATCTCTGTTCTGTTTCTGTAAAACTCGTCCTGTTCTTCAGGTTGGTCAGAGCCGTCCTGATACACATGGACCTTCCTGTTGTCCTTGTCAATCCACTCCACTGTGACTTCTTCAGGCAGGTCAGCTGTGGTTATGAAGGGCAGCTGGACAGACTCCGCCCCTGATTCCACCTTCACCTCCACCTGTGGGACTGAGAGGACAACAGACACAACATGAGCTGGACAGACAGCAACAGGTGACTGTGATCTCTGTCCGATCCACACATGGAATTTTTAAACCCTGATAGAGCAGATTGGACTGGGTCTAACAGACTCTCTCCTCTAGATCCAGGACTGAAGACTGGGAGAGTTAGCTTAGCTTAGCATAAAGACTGACCTTTGACTTTGAGCTCCACCTGTTTCTCCATCAGGACTCTTCCCTCCCTGTTGTAGACTCTGCAGGTGAAGGTGTTTGTGTCTCTGCCTGATGGATGTTTCAGGGTCAGACTGAAGTCTCCAATTTTCAGCAGGATTCTCTTCATCTCTGTTCTGTTTCTGTAAAACTCGTCCTGTTCTTCAGGTTGGTCAGAGCCGTCCTGATACACATGGACCTTCCTGTTGTCCTTGTCCGTCCACTTCACTGTGGAGACTTGAAGCAGGTTAACTGAAGCTCTGCAGGGCAGCTGGACAGACTCCGCCGCTGATTCCACCTCCACCTGTGGGACTGAGAGGACAACAGACACAACATGAGCTGGACAGACAGCAGCAGGACTGACAGGAACAGCAGCTCCCTGTTCCATCCTTCTCTAACAGAAACCAATGGAAACTAGTTTGTGAATGAAGACATGTTTCATTGTTCCTGACATTTGGAGCAGTTCCCAAAGAACGAGTCAGGAACCAATCAGATGAATGAATCAGTAACAGGGTTCCTGAAGAACTGACTCAGGGACTGTGCAGTCCATGATGACAAAGGACTGAGACCAGACTCTGAGACTCTGTTAGTGAGATTATTGGGAAACTACAGACAAAATCCAACAATTACACAGCTGGATAGAAAAGGTCAGAAACAACAAGAACATGTTTGTTGTCTGGTCCCATTGGACTGGAACTGGACTAATGACTGCAGTGTTACTAAAGTCCAGGTTTCAGTCCTGATTGAGGATCATCAGGAGCTACTTATTAGAGACTGATTATTTCTCTGTTTGGTCCTGAAATGAGCTGAGACACAGTCAAAGATCAACTACAGGAAACATGGTAACCAACAGCATTATGGGTAATGTAGTAGTGACATACCTGTCCTGAAGTAGTAAAAATATATGAAAAGACCCACAGCAACAGCAAGAACCACAAGAACCACAGACACAGCAACAAGACCTTTGGCCCAGGACGGAACTTCTGTGAAGAACAGAAACATAAAGGACAACATGACCTCTGACCTCTGACCTGTACCTACAGCAGGTGTTGGTGCTGACCTTTGACCTGCAGCTCCACATCTGCCAGTCTTTGTTCGTTTCCAAACGCTGTGATGGTGCAGGTGTAGTTGCCGCTGTCAGAGAGGCGGGGTTTTCTCAGAGTGAGGCTCAGGTCTCCAGTGATCAGAGCGTCAGTTTTCATCGACGTTCGGTCTCTGTAACGCTGGTTTTGGTCTGTGAGGATGACACCTCCTAGGTCGCGCTGGTGGATGGTTGAAGGTGTGAGGTCGTAGCGGCTCCACACCACTGTGGGGAACTCAGGTACAAAAGAGGTCAAACATGGCAGCAAGACTGACTCCGCCCACTCAGACACCTCTACACCAAAGGCATGCTGGGAAACTGTGAGGACACAGAGACAGAAACGTGCATCAGTGGTTCAAACTGGACTCAGATGTTGTTGCTGACTAACACTTGTACAAACCAAATGACAAAGTTGGACTTTGGATCAGCAGAGTCAAACTAACAATGATCAGGGGCAGGAAGTGCTCAGATTGTTGGGACCTGGACTGGAAAGTCCCTGTTTGCCTTAAATGCAGAAGCTGCTCAGACCACAGGCCATTAGTTTGTTTCTGGGGAACAAATCATCAGAAGCAGTGGAGAGTGGAGACATCCATCAGTGGCAGAGTCTCCTCAGGTGTGTTTGGTACCTGCCTACCACAGGTATGCAAACACTGGACTGGACTTGCAGGGCAGGTTTGTTATTTACTCTTTCCTTCCTCAGAAACTCAGACCGGTCTTATCTGGTTCCCTGGTTCACATTGACCTGCAGTGACCTGGGGACTGTCAATGATTGACTTTAATTGTGGTCGTGATACAAAGACGCTGCTGTGTCAGTCTGTCATGGTTGAAGTTGTGTCTTCTAGTTCGGATTTGAGGCTCCTTTATTTTTAGCCCTGGATGATTTCAATATTGGTTGATGTGAAATCCTTTTGATAAGATCACAGATACTTGGTCCCTTTTCTTCTCAGTCCTTTGGCTGTGGATCAGACTCAGGGCGTGAAAAACCACCATCATGGTGCAGTTACACCGAGGATGAAACAGCAAAGAGCTGAAGTGTTGGTGAATCAGATCAGAGGGAGGAAGGTGGTCTTACCGTGCACCAGGATCCCAAACACCACCAACATCTTCATCTTCACTAAAGGCTCCAACAAACACAAAGTCCCCTTAAAGCTGCTTCTTCCTAAACTGAGTTCAGCTTCAAAAACAGCTTCAGGACGTGTTGACAGCAGCTGCCACTGCCCTTCCTCAGCTCCTCACACTTTCTCTTTCTCTTTCAGCTCCAGGAAGCTAATTGGTAACTGCAGGATCAGGTTCCACCCCTGCTCAGGTGCTGCAACACAGGAAAGAGCCTGCAGCAGCTGGGGCTCTGAGATCCACCCTGAGTTGGAAGTGTTGTCCTACCAATCAGTCCACAGTCCAACCAGCACAGCACCAGCTGCTGGACTGGACCCGACCCGAAGTGTCAGTGAGCAGTAAAGGCTGTGGACTGTAGTATTACTGTAGTTTCACTGTAGTGTTACTGTAGTATTAGTGTAGTATTACAGTAGTGTTACTGTAGTATTAGTGTAGTATCACTGTAGTGTTACTGTAGTATTAGTGTAGTATTACAGTGGTGTTACTGTAGTATCACTGTAACTATACCATAATAATATATAAATAATATTATATATATAAGGAAATAACAGGAGATAAAAATGCACAGTTTGTTTTTTTCTTTTGTCTCCATCTGCCTCGTCCTAATGAAACTGAGACTGTTTTGTCCTGTGTCTAAATGTGTGAACCTGAATTTTCAGTCTCCAATTCAAATCTAGTGACAGCACAGGAAACAAAGTGTGTTATTGTACTTCAGTCCAGCAGGGGGCAGCACAGGACACACTGTCCCAGCTGCTGCTGCTGCTCAGTCCATGGAGACAGACATGAACCAAAGCCGAGCAGAAAACACCCAAATCAGGCCCAGACAAGGACATGGGGTGTCCAGCTGGGACCAGGCCTGGAAACACATCTGGATCTGCTGCAGCTTCTCCCTCTCTGAGTCCTGATTGCGGGTTGCTGTTTTCTGGTGTTGCCACTTGATGGCGCCGTGGCCTCATTGGACTGTTGGTCCTGATCTCATCAGTAAAGTCCAAAGGGAAGGAGCAGCTGGTGAGGAAGGACTGAAGCAGCTGTGAGAGTCCTGGACTGATGGATTTCCTCTGGTTGTCAGGGAGTGATGGGGGGAAACTTTCTGAAACAATCCCAGTGAAGCTGCTGTGTCAAAGGGTTTGATCCAGGTCAAATGGTGCCACCTGCTGGTCGACTCTTGGTGCTGTATTTGTGTGGATGGATTTAATGTGGACCTGCTGATTGGAATCTGAACGGACTGGTCCTAAGAAGAAAGAGGCTCTGCAGCAGCTACACAACATGATTTATCTACATGGCAGCAGATTTTCTTCTTCTGCAGACTTTAACTGTGACAGAGACACGACCCTGACGCAGCTTTGAGTCACAGATGACAAGCGGTCAGAAGAAGAAACAGCTGGAGGAAAGTGAGCGTGCACATCTGTATCCTTCACCAACATCAGCTTTCCACTGTCAGACCAACATTTGTCTTCCAAGTCCAACAGTCCTGAAGGTTTTTATAGGACGTCACTGTCACTGATCAGTTTCTTCAGCTCACACTAGAAATGTGGCTCAGTCATTATATGTTTCCTACTTTATTGTTTCAGCTTCAGCAAATAACCGACTTTCTATCTGCTGTGCACAGAGGACTGAACCTGGAGTTTCTGATCCACACACCTTTGGTTCCTGCATCACATCCTCATCCTTCTCTTCTGCTGCCTCTCACACACTTCTTCTTCTTCTCCTTCTTCTTCTTCTCCTCCTCCTTCTCCTTCTCCTTCTCCTTCTTCTTCTTCTCCTTCTTCTTCTCCTTCTTCTTCTCCTCCTTCTTCTTCTTCTTCTTCTTCTCCTTCTTCTTCTTCTTCTTCTTCTTCTTCTTCTCCTCCTTCTTCTTCTTCTCCTTCTTCTTCTTCTTCTCCTTCTTCTCCTTCTTCTTCTTCTTCTTCTTCTCCTTCTTCTTCCCAGATTATCTCATTTTCCTGTAACTGTTTTGTTCTCAAAGTGTTTTCTCTTTGTAAATAAACAGTTTTTCAATAAAATATCCACATATGTGTTTTTCAGTGAGGCTTTTATTTTGAAATTACTGTCTGGATTTATGTTTATTTTTTTTCATCCATAATAAAAACAACCAACCTGCATGTGTGAAGAGGATGATGATCTTCCTCTGTCATTATAAATCTGATAACAATGAAGGGGATTTTCTTCCAGCCTTAGAATTTATCAATAATCTGACAGGATAACTAGCACCGCAACCGGAAATTACCTATGGATCAGCCTGAGCCAATCACCAGCCCGGAGCCGTGCGCAGTGGGCGTGGCCGTCAATCACGGCTTTTTAAACTCTGAGCGCCAGGTGCTCAGGTGTTGTCCAGGTGCTCAGCCTGCTGAAGCTGTACAATCAAGACCCGAATCTTTTCTCCCTCGTTGGTCCAAACACGTCGGTTTGGAGCCGGATCAAGAAGGACCAGCACCTTGACCATTAAACCCGAAGAAGAAGAAGAAGAAAGGAGCGAACAGATGCGGAGGCAGAGACGATAGAAACCTGCAGACAAACGTCATTATAGCAGTGACCTAAGCATGAGAGGTTTGTTCTGTGCTTTCTCATGTGGAGGCACGAAACAAACAAAAACATTAGCTCTAAATATGTTAGTCAGTGTAGATACGTCATAGTAACACAAACTAAAAAGATCCCAACCTGTCCTTTGTTATTTTGACTGCCTTGTCATTTCATCTGTCACGTTAGAAATAATTAGTAGTTTGTGATTTTGATGCCTTAGTTATTTATTATGTGTCTCTACCAATAATGAGTTATTTTTACTGCCCTGTCACTTATTTGTGTCTCCATTTCTGTCTAATCTATAATTCATCTTTATTTCCATTAAGCGGCTGGGCTGGTGGTGCCAAGAGAACCGACCTGTCGGTTTTGGCTCAGATAGGTCTGTCAGTTGTTGATCTAGAGTCAGTGGTGCTAGAAGTCCTGTTGTCTGTTGTGGTGTCAGAAGATCTGACTGGATTATTTTAGCTCCAACAGGCCTGGTGGTTGTTGAGTGTTAGTGGTCTGGTCTGTTGCCTGTTGTGGAGCTTAGAGGTCTGACCTGTGTGTTCTGGCTCCAGTAGTCCTGTTGGTGCACTGGTGGTTGGGTTGGTGTTGGTCCAGCTCTGTCTCAATGCAACTCTTTCCTCCTCTCACTGTTTGAACTTTGACCTCACTGTCTATACGTGTCTGTCCAAGTTCAGTTCAGTTTTGTGTAAAGCACCAGATCACAACACAATCATCTCAAGGCCCTTTACAAAACCAAAAACCCAACAAATCCCTTATGAGCAGCACTTGGTGACAGTGGGTGCATTGATTTATATGTTAGCAAGTCTAAGTGTCTGCATGTCCGTCCGTCCTGACCTCAACTCTGCCCCCTCTTTGGTTTTATTTACCAAAAACCAGTTTATTTTCAATACATTGTCAGTTGTCATGTCTGTACCATTAATTAGGTGTTTATTATTTTCAATACATTGTCAGTTGTCATACATCATGAGGATCTACTGGAGCCTGTCCCAGGTCTCTTCAGGCACAAGATCACCGACCAGATCACCTGGACAGCTCAACAGACCAATAATCAGTTGTCTGTAATTTTAAATGCCTTGTCATGTCTCATATGTCTGTACCAATAATCAGGTGTCTGTTGTGACGGCCTTGTCATTTCTCATGTCTCTCCATTTCTGTCTCATGTAGAATTTTCATTTCCACCTAATTAGAGGTGGCTGGGCTGGTGGTGCCAAGAGCTTTTGGCTCTGATAGGTCTGTTGGTTGTTGTTTATGGAGTCAGTGGTGCTAAAAGTCCTGGTATGGTGCCAGGAGGTTTGACTGGTCTGGTTTTGGCTCCATGAGGCCTTCAGGTTGTTGTTGTTTAGAGGTGGCTGTGTCACCTGTATAAGGAAGTCTGACCTGTTCTGGTTCCAAAAGTCCTATTGGTGGTTGTGTATTGGACTGGATTAGTCGGTAGTGGTTAGAGGTCTGTTGCTAGTTTTGGCTCCAATAGGCCTGTTTGTGCTCTGGAGGTGGTTGGTTGGTGCAGCTGCAGCTCTTTCCCCCTGTCACTGCATACTTGACCTTTGACCTCACTATGTGCAAGGGTGTCTGTCCATATGGGTGCACTGGTTTATATGTTAGCATGCCTAAGTGTCTGCATGTCCGTCTGTCTGCATAAACGTGTCTGTGTCCATGTTTGTCTGTTGGAACCTGCTGGAAAGTGAAGCCTCAACAGTCCATCTGAAATTGGTAAGGCCCTGAGCTTTTTGTTTTTCAGTCAAAGAAACTTTGTTCTGACAAATGTCTGTCGTCCTTCAATACGTCTTTTGGTCTCTTGTCCTTCTACAGCTGCATCAGATGAGATGCTCAAACACAAACGGATCATATTGGCTGCTGGATGGTGTGACAGAGATCCACAACCTTTGTTCTGGGGAAAGTAACTGCCTCCTGTGGAGAAGGCCAGATAAAGAGTCCAGGTTGGCCACATCCAGATTCAGAAGGACCTTAAAAACTGATCCAGGAAGGTGAGTGACAGCCTGAGCTCTAACTTATCCGGCCAGTGTTGGTTGTTGGCTGTGACAGGTCTGGGATGCTCAGGTTTTGTTAGTTAATGTTCTGGAAAATATTCCAGATAAGAAAATGTTGGTGCACTAAATATTTAATGGATCTTGTAGGTAACAAGCACATCTCGAGTCTGGTTTCCTTGAGACCGAAGAACCTGGGCTCCAACAAGCACTTTTCTCTGTCAGGTGTCCTGTAGGGGGAGCAGTTTAGCTGCTAACCATCGGACCTTGGCCTTATGGCACCGGATCATGGTCAGGCCTCCAGACACAGTCCTAAGGGAAGTATTGTAGAGTCTGTCTTTGTATCTGTGTTGTGTTGTAGAAAGTCAGCAGCCTAGTTACTAACACCTGAACTAGTCTTCCACATTAGCACCTGCAGCCCAGATCAGGATTGTGATAGTCTTGGGTTTGATGGTTCTGTCTGTCCAAAACTGGTTTGAGACTTTTCTTTGCCTGATGTTGTTGAATTTTACCTCTTTAACCATGAATTGATCAGGCTTTGATAATGATTGGCTCATTGTATGAATTGGAGACTGATGACCAGGGAAGTCTTGACCTGGTCAGACTGGGATTGTCCAAAGCAGGAAGTTACGTTAAGAGTAGTTTTGTTGTTGATCATCACCACCCAAATTTAAACACAAATATAATCTTGGTTGTACCTGAGGGTTCAGTCTCTGGGTCGTCTCTCTGCCAAGTTTCCCTCCCAAACAGAATCTCCAGTCCTGATAAGGTCCAACTTTGCGTTCAGTTTCCGGTCCCGTGGGGAGGCCTCCCAGCAGGGGATCTTATCCCACCCCTGTAAACCGTCGTGTCGCTGACGTAGGGATATGTCGGACGGTTTCGTACATATCGATCGGTCGGTGGACGTGGTGCCAGCGAGGACTGGGTTTCTGTTGTTGGGGGCAGTGAACCTGGCAGAGAGACCGTTCAGACAACTGGACTGAAGCTGTTGGACACTTGGTTTGCGTGTGTTAGTTTAATTTTTCATCCAGTGGTGATGACAGGTTATGGCTCTGAAGACCTGATTAGTGTCAAATGTCCAGGCTGAAGCCTCGTTTGAAGTCTTTGAGATGGTGCCGTTATATTGTGACTGACTTCCTGTGAACTGACTTAATGTTTGCGGTCAGTGTGTAATTGTCTTTGTAATAAACATCTGACTTCAGTTTTTCTCTGGCTCACTTTTCTGTCCCACACTCGTAGGTTCTTATTTACCGTTGGTCTCCACAAGGCTTATTCAGGCTTATTCAGAAATCAAACTGTTGTGTTCTTCAAAGGTTGTTCTGCTAAATTTGGCCTGAACATAAAAAAATTTTTCTGAATGAAATTCCTGCTGTGGGACTGTGACCTTGTGTTTATGTTGTGGGCAGAGTCGACACTAAACCTGGTCCTTTGGTTGGAACAAACCTCAGCTGCATTTGAAACTTTTAGTTCTTTAATTGTCTGCTGGCTGTGTTTGTCTCCTTCCTCATCTTGGTGCTTCACAGTCCAATTCACTGGATCATTTCTCATTGCAAACTCAACCAAACCAGTGGGACCTGTTCCCAAAATCCACCAGCAGGTGGTGTCAGAACAGTTAAAGCTGCCCCTGGAGAACCTGGATGGTGTCTGTGGGTTTTAACCAGGCAGACTGTCTGATAGAAACGTTGGAGACTTTGTCCAACACTGATTTTATTCCATGCAAAGACACTGAACCATGGCTGATTCTTCCACTCAGTGAGTCAGCAATGGAAACAAACAACATGACAGTTTGTTCACACATGATCTTGGAAGGTCAAACTTCAAACAAAACAACCTGCAGCATTTTATCACCTGCAAAAATCTGCTGAACTTTATTTATGGATCTTCTGTTGCTGTTTATCTGCAGCTTCTGCCATTTTGATTGTCAGCTCCCTGCTTTCCTTCAGGTCATACAGGTGCATATGATACACAGTTTCATCCAGGTGCAGACTGAAAGACCCAACCTGGTTAGTCTGAAGCCGAACCCACCGAGTCCTTTTCCTTCTGCTCTGAGCTGCAGGTGCCAGTTTAGAACAGCAGGTGGCAGAGTTGTCCCATTTAGCAGGAACCTGCTGATTTAGTTTGACATTTCCATGTTAATGACTCTGATGATGATCAGACAACAAGTAGCACAAACAGTAACAATGAAGTATTTTATACTGCAGTATTTACAGTACAAAACTGCAGGAGCTGCTGCTGTTTCAGACTGGATCAGTTCAGAACTGATGCTCTGTGGTGACGTCATCATAGTCATCGTCCAATCCCTGCTCAGCATGGGTGGGCGGGGTCATCACCATGGAGACAGACAGGTGATTTCCTGCAGTCAGAGCAGGTGAGAAAGAAAATGGAGAATTTATCAACATTGGACACAAGAAGAGTCAGAGACAACTGGTATTGATTGATTGATTGATTGATTGATTCAGAGTGTTACCTGTGGGTCTGTGTCGATACAGAGACACCATGAGGACAGTGGAGATGACGTAGGGACAGAACACCACCAGGTAACGGACCACTGTGAACACCTGCTGGAGGGGGGTGGAGTCTGAGGGTGGGACTGCAGTGGTGGGTGTGGCTGCAGTTGTGGGCGGGGCTGTGGTTGTAGGTGTTTCTGCAGACAGAAGCCCACCTGGTCAGGTGAACATGTGGCTGAAATCAGAGTGTCAATCAAAGTGAAGCTGCTGACCTGTGACAGAGATCCAGCTGGGTGGAGACTCTCCATGGCCACTGATGTTACACCTGTAGACGCCTTCATCGGCCTTGGAAACATGGAGGATGGTCACGTGACCCGCAGCAAGACACCACTGTGGTTACAGGAAGAACCAGCTGATGTTCCCCAGTCAGGTCCACACTGAGTCCTGGTTTCTCTGGTTGTGTTCCTCCTCAGGGTCCATCCAGCAGAGCTGTCGTCCTCCTCACAGCTCAGAGACAAAGAGTCTCCACTAAAAAACTGGGAGCTGCTGGGACTCAGAGTCAGACGAGCTGTGGGAACAGGGGAGGATTAGTGCTCTGGACCTTTTCTTTGAAACTAAATTGTCTGTGAAAAACCAGATGTTTAGCCCATAAAGGAGGTAAATGAACCTCATGTTCCTAAATATTCAGATGTCTTGGCAGCTAATGGAGACTCAGGCTGGGAATCAGCTGGAACCGGCTCCCAAGGGTCTCAGCTTTAAACTGGGACAGCAGAAGAAGCTCACTGACCTTGGTCTGTTGTGCAGCTCAGCAGAGACGTCACAGCTGCAGAGAAATGAGAGTCAGGTCAGTGGGAGGTTTAACATGGAGCAGAGACAACTGGACCAACACTGGAGAGGGAACACAGCCATGCTGGTTAAACTGGTACAGGATGAACAGAGAGAGGAACCAGCTCAGTGTGAGGTTCTACACCAGATCTTACACTGGGACATCTTCATCAGTCTGACCCAGTGTTTCCTCAGGGACATCAGATAATCAGAGTTTGTCTGGATCCTGCTGCTCCTACTCTGTGTATTACTGTGTTTCACTGTATAAAGTACTACAGGAAGTACCTTCAGAACCTCCAATGAAAAACGTCCGACGTCCAAAGTTCATGTTTTATGTCCGTTAGTCGACTCAGAGAATATTTTCCACTGGTCTTTGTTCTTGGTGTCAAACTATGAGACTGTTCTTTGGAACACTGTTCTACAACACTGTTCTCCTAATGAGAACGTTGGAAAACATGGTCAGAACATGTCAAGAGAACTTCCTCATGATCTGATGTTAAATGTTTGGGTCTCAGTGGATCAGAACCGTCTAGAGTTCTGCTCAGACTGAGCGAACCTGTTGAGAGAGAGAGAGAGAGAGATTTACTCAGAGCAGACGGAGCAGAGACGTGGTCTCCATCTTCACACTCGCCGACATGAGGTCTGATCTCAGATCAGTTCCTGGTGACAGGAAGTCAAACCCTCGTCCTTCCTGTGTGGCTGCTCTGCTCGTCTGTTTGTCCTCACACAAGAAGAAGGTTTCTCTGTTCAGCTGCAACAAATCAGACACAGTCTCAGCTCAAACTGGAGCTTCAGGAGGAAAAACAACCAGAAAATCCAAGAGAAGAAGATGATGTGCAGGAAGCGTTGACCAGAGGCATTCTGGGATTGTTATCCTGACCTGCAGTTATTCAGTGTAATGAAACACGTGACTGGGTCACAGTCAGTCTTAGGATCAGTGAGAAGCTGTAGATGACAGTGGTCTCTAGCTGACAGGAAGTGACAGCGTCTCTCTGCTTTAACCACTGAGCTAATGTGTGTGAAGTTCAGTTCAGGAATATTTAATGTTTCCCCTAAAAAGTAATAATTAGAAGAAATTACGAAGGAAGCATAAGTGACCGTGTTTGAGAAGGGGAGGAGTGGTTGCTCGGTAACACTGAGGGGAAGTAGAATGGTGGGAGCGCAGCTCTTCCGGGTCAGACGTCAGCGACGTACCAGCAGCGTATGTGATCCCGCTGCAGCGGAGAAAGGAGGAGGAGACTGAGAGTCGAAGTTCGTCGGGGGAACGAGCACAAGCTTCGAAGTGAAACAACAGCTCCGACTGGGATTGGAAGGGGAAGCTTCGTCAGGCTGGTTAACAGCTGAGTTTATGTTAAAGTATATTGTGTAAAGTGCTGATGTGTATCTCTGTTGGGTCCGTGTTATTAGTGTGTATACGCTGTGTTGCGACGCAAGAAAACAGCTTCCGGTCATGTGATTAATTAGCTAATTAGCCATGTGGACTTGTTTGTACGGAGCATTTCTAAAACCAGTGTTGAATTAAAGAGCCTGCAGTGTAAATGAGACTAATAATATGTTACATGGTACTTTAGTTACTTCTTTTCCTCAGGCTGTCAACCTGTTTGGGCTGTTTGGAACGACTGAAGAAGGCTGCAATAGAAAAAGCCAAAAGCACCTGAAACTGAGTTGTTCCTGCGTCCCCTGTGGTTAACCCAGGCCTTTTTCAAGTTTGGGCAGTTGGTGAAGTGGAAACCACAGAAAACTTGACGATGTGGTTCGAGGCCCGATGCTGTGTGGAGCTGATCACACTATCAGCTGTCAGGACTCACTGCTCTGCTGGTTCAGACTGGACACAAGGAAAACCAGACGGTCGTGACGTTGGTGAAGTTTGTCCTGAACAGCTGCAGGGACAGACAGGGAACAGCTTCATTTGGAAGCATGCATGATGGAATCAACAGGTTGTTGTTTTCTACTGTGACCACATGATGGCGTTACATCCCAACACACACACAGTCCATGAGCTACAGCCTGATGGGAACATGGAGGGGCTGCAGTGAATGTTAGATCCCAAGACAGAGGTAACTGGTTAGACTGGGATCAGATCATATTCACACCACAGGACTGGTGAGTGTTAAGGTGAAGGTCAGTGGAAACACTGAATCTACTCACAAGTCTTAGAATCTAAGACTAGTCCAGCTTAAAAGAAGTTAATGTAACTTCCAGTGGTGAAACAACTACTGAGACACTTTACTGAAAAAACAGCAGTAACACCACAGAGTACAAGTCATCTGTTCCCAGTAAAAGTCCTGCATTCAAATGTTACTGCAGTAAAAGTCCAAAAGTACCAGCATCCAAATGTACTTGAAGTATCCAAAGTAAAAGTACTCATTGTGCAGAATGGCCCATTTCACATGAATGGATCTGATATTATTGGATTCTAATGGCTCTTTATTTGTGATTTTAGCCTAATTTAGCAGTTATTAGCATCAATTAGCTCCTAAAGCCAAGTGCAAGAATTCTGGACAGACTGGACGTTTTGCCCACATGTGCCGCTCTGCCCCCACACTCCCAGTATGGGAAGTGCAGGTTCCTGATCTAACTGTACTTTACTTGGAACACTCAAAAGACCTAACAGGAAAAATATCATGCACATTTATGGTTCAACCTACAGGATCTAATGCACAAACTGTGGACCTGGTTGTTGATTCAGGGTCTCCAGTCTCCACACCTACAGTCCGCCTGGTCTCATACTCAAAGACTGAAATACCAGTGCATGGATGCTTCAGAGCCTCTAGAGGTAATACTTCTGGTCTTGCTACTATTTGTTGTGAAGAAAGAAAAAATCTTACAGGGACTGGATTTGATGGCTTCCTTGAGCCTCCATATGGTGGTAAAAACTTGTTTCTACTCAGTCGCCACCTAGTTGACCACCTTCTATGGACCCGTGTGCTCCAGTCATGTACTGGACTCTTCACAGCAGGTGTGATAGAGAAAATTGAATAAATATTGTGGACGTTATAAAGGGACAGTGCGCACACACACACACATACGCTCATACTTGTAGTTTTGTGGGGATCCTCAGTGACTTAAAGAAGGAACACACTGACCCTGACCTGAACCTAAACCAGCCAATGGGAAGACATGAACCTGTGGGTCCTCACACTGCTGGTAATACATGTGTATGTGTGTTTATGTGATATGATAAAACAGCCTACAACATTAAGACAAAATACATTTCAAAATAAAAGTCTTGTCTTAATGTGACAGGAACTGAACACAAACAGCAGAACATTCTCCAAAACTGAATTCACTGAAGACATTTTCTGTTTTAACAGCTGTAGCTGCTCAACACTCCTGTAGGAATCACAGTCATTTTGAAATATAATAAATTTTTTTCTTTTTGTTTGTTTTGTTTATTGTTTATTAGGCACACAAGTGGTTTATGTGGAACTTGGACAGGACACCAATCTGCCATGTGAGAGTCACAGTTCCCTCATCAGAGCCGTAGAGTGGACCAGAGAAGACCTAACTCCACCAGACTACGTCCTCTTTCACTACGATGGACACTCAGACCCAACCCATCAGGCTCCATCCTTAAGAGGCCGAGTGGAGCTGCAGGACAGGAAGCTGAAGGATGGAGACCTGAGTCTGACTCTGAAGAACATCACAGACTCAGACCTGAAAACATACGAGTGTCGTGCTTCAACAGGACGTCATAAGAGAGCCAACATTGATGGTCCACCAATCACAACCATCAAACTGGAGCTTAAAACACCAGGTGAGTTAGTGTGAAGCTCCCTGAGAGCCACTGTCCTGGAGTCAGATTAGTCCAAGGTATCTGATGCTGCTCCAGTGTTTTGAGTCTGCACCTACATAGAGCAATAGAAAGGAGTGTTTTCTACCTCACAGTCATTTTAGACTCATTTGCATTTTCTCTACAGATTCCAACAATGGAAATCCCACAGATGAAAACTATATGAGTGGAGGCCACAAGGATGGAAACATAAATGGAGGCTCCAGGGAAACAAACCATGTTCACATAGGCCTGTTGGCTGGACTTGGTTTATTTTTTTGTCTAATTCCTGTGGTGGTCTGGGGGGTACGTAAAGGGCATAGGACCGGGATTTCAGGCCCGTCTGCTGCTGATGAAGCAGGAGACGGGCAGCTCATCTGAAAAATCACAGACCTCTTTACATCTGATAGCTGGTCTCTGTCATCAATAATATTCCCCTGTCGTGAATCACTACCTTATCGTGGTGGCAGGGTTTGCGTGCCCTTTGACCCTTAGAGAAGAAATATCTATGTTGCCTGGAAAACTGTCATGGCAAAGTGTTCTCAGGGAAGGGCCAGACTAAAAGTGATTCACTTAGCAGCTATTGCTCATAGACTAGTCAGCCTGGCACCTTTAAAACCTAATAATTTTTTGTTCAAATGAAAAAAAATGTTTAACAAAAATAATAAACCTGCTGAAATATAACAGTTAAATGTGTCTGTCTGTTTTTTACATTTTAGGAGGTTTTAAAAAGTCTATTTTTTTCTGCTCAGATATTTCTTCTAAGCAGCTGTTTCCAAAGATTAACACAACAAATGATGTGACTTTTTACAGGATTACAGTGCCCTCTATGCTTGGGCCTACCTTGGTCTCTTCATGAAAAAAATATGTATCTACCAGTTACTGCAGAGAATCTGGGATGGGATGTGTAACTGTTTGATTTGGAGAGTCTTAACTACTGAAACAATATCAGTAAAACTGCAAATATTTTTTTGTTGATATTCTTCTTGACTTGTTCAAATTATTGTGAAGTAGAAATATATCATAAAAATATCAACAACCAAGGGAATCAGGTGTTTCATCCAGTGAGGTACCAGGTAAACAGAGTCAGTCTGGTGTCTCTCAGGTCCCCACCACCAAAACTTCTCTAACTTGTTGGTGAAGTACGCTCCTTAAATTAGCCCCACCTGTCACCTGGCCAAGGTTAGAAGAAGCCTTTTGTATCTAAAACATTGATGTCAAAGATCTAAAGAGCAGATTTCAGTCCAGCAGCCTGTTGATGGAGAAACTGACCAACATCTGCTGTGAAACCTGAATGGACAATGGACTGTATGAACATGTCCCTTTGGTCCAAACCATTGACACAACATGTAGTGTCCAACAGGCTGTGAGCAGAGGACGCTAATACAGACTTTGGCCACAAGGGGGCCTCAGGGCCCAGGTGAGACAGGTAGTTGTGGCCTGCAGCCAGCCCTCACCTTCAGTGTGGGCGGAGCCAGGGAAGCTGTGGGCCATCACAATAACAACATGATGTTTATGGGAATGACTGAGTGAGTTGGAGCTGATTTAACTCATGTTCAGTGTAGTTTCCACTGTATGGAGTCACACTGACACTAGTCCAATATGGAACATGGACCTGGGAACAGTGATGTTCTCCAGACCCTCGTAGTGTCACTGTAACACTGTTTGGGAGGGAAAGAAGGAACTCTAGCAGAGTCTTCAATGTTCAGCTGTTTAGGAAATGTTCATCTGACTCTGTAGAGTGTGGAGCTACAGGAACCTGACAAGGTGTTGAAGCCGACTCTGGAAAACTTCATTCAACACTGGACTTTGGGTTTTGTTGGAGTCGATGGAAGAAGGAAGACATTTTTATTTGTGGCCAAATGGATGAAAAAGATATTTGGGTCGTCTGCTTGATGAAAATGGAAACTTATCAACACAGACTGAAATGAACAAAAACACAATTTAGAAAGTGCAGAAAAAGACGACTACAAATAACAAGCAGAATACCAGTGACATCACACCGATCACTGTGACATCACTGATCAATACTGATCAATAGTGAGTGTCAGACTGTGAGAGTCAGGAGGAGTCAGAGTGAAGAAGAAGACAAAGCGTCCTCTGTTCTTCATCCATCGTCCATCGGCTCCTTCACCTCCATTTTCTCTCTGATCCAAAGTCAGATCTGATCAATAATCAAAGACTGATCAAACTGATTGATCAGCCATCAGAGGAGTTGGATCAGTGGAGCTGCTTCTGTTCCTGATGTCCACTGATTCTTCTTTGTCCTCAATTCTCTTCAATCATCTGCAGAGGAGACAGAAGACAGTCAGAGACAAACAACCAGAGACAAACAAACAACCAGAGACAAACACAGAGACCTCTGACCTTTGACCCAGAGCTTCACTTGTTTCTTTCTCAGGACTCTTCCCTCCCTGGAGACTCTGCAGGTGTAGGTGACGGTTCCTCTGTATCTTAGATGTTTCAAGGTCAGACTGAGGTCTCCAGTTCTCAGCAGGTCTTTCTTCATCTCTGTTCTGTTTCTGTAAAACTCGTCCTGTTCTTCAGGTCGGTCAGAGCCGTCCTGATACACATGGACCTTCCAGTTGAACATGTCCCTCCACTCCACTCTGACGTCTCCAGGCAGGTCAGCTGTGGTTATGAAGGGCAGCTGGACAGACTCCGCCCCTGATTCCACCTCCACCTGTGGGACTGAGAGGACAACAGACACAACATGAGCTGGACAGATAGCAGCAGCAGCAGCACTGACACATTTTCTTTGACTGTATGAAGTGAAATATTTGTAGTGGAAACAGGTCTGACTGGTTCCAGTCTGGAATCTGTCCCATTGGTCCATTTAACAGAGACAGAGTCTGTGGTGTGTGAACAACCAACAGCACAACTCCCTGTTTCTTCACTAACTTAGTGTCATTGTCAAATGTCCAGATCAAACCTTTATTTACTGGCTCTGACTGAGGATTAGTGGCCCATGATGGGACTCCACTAACTGGGAGGACAAACTGCACATTTCCATGTTTCCATCAATCGATCGATCGATCAATAAACCTTTATTAGTGATGTTTGGACTGACAAAGACCAAAATCAGTGACACAGTCAATAGGAGAGACCACAGTGAAAGGACACTCCCCGCAGCACTTAGGTCTAGACCTCAGGACTTCCAACAGTAGCAGAGTCCAGGACCTAAGTGCTTCACTAATTGGAATCTATTGGTAAGAAATGAAGGGGATTTGGACTGAGCTGTAACTGAAACATGAGCTGAGCTCCCATGTGGTTTCTAAACAAACTGAAAGTCCTCAGCCATGTTTCCCATTTATCTTTTCCACAGATTCCATCATCCCAGATGTAAATGTTATTGGTGGATAACCATGATGTTACTGGGGACATTGTTTTTTGGGAGGAGCTTTAATGGGACATGGCCCTTAACTTTTTACATTTTAATGAGAGTCAAACAGAGGTAGTCCTATAAACACCTCCTCTGTCTCTCTGTTGGACCTGGGCCCACTTAAGCCATATTCAAGCCTGTGGTGACAAACCTTGGTGTGAAGATGGACCCTGATTTTAAACTGGACCATCAGACTAACAATGTTGGAAAAGCTGGTTTTTATCGACTGGGACTTTTGTCCAAAGTAAAACCGTTTTAATCTCAGTCTAATTTTGAACCTGTCATAGACGCTTTTATCACAACACACTGGACTCTTGTAAAGCTCTGTAGACAGTCAGTCCTCAGTCTCACTCCTGTCCTATAACTTCTCTTCACTGGCTTCTGGTCCATTTTGGAGTCGATTTCAGGATTTTATTGTCTGTGTTTAAAGCTCTTAATGGTCTTGCCCCCTTTTATATCTCGGAGCTTTTAAATCCCTACACTGGGTCCCTCAGGTCAACTGATCAGCTGCTTCTGGAGCTTCCAAAGACCAGACTCAGGAGCAGAGGAGACCGTGAGATCTCAGTCGTGGGGCCTGTGCTCTGGAATAAACTCCATGTGAGACAGGCCTCTGGTCTGGCTGCTTTTAAAAAACGTCTCCAAACCCACTTTTATTCCTTGGCCTTTATCTCAGACTGAGAGTCGTCCACTTTGGGGTTTTAGGTTGTTTTCTTTTCTCACCTTTAAAGAGCTTGGCAGGAATCCATTGTTGGGAAAACGTTATCAGCAGTTACCTTCCATTTAGCTTGTTAAATATTGTTTATGCACACATTGTTGCAAAGAGTAATGCAGACCTGACACACTAAAGAAAGAAGGTTAAAGCTCTGTCTCCACGGTGTGAAGAGACACACAAGGTATTGAAAAGAGCGTAGGAACACAGCAGTTACACTCACAGTAATACTGCGTACTAATATACCTTTGTAGATGTAGATATGAACAGCAGGTTAACACTGTGTTGTGACTCAGAGTAATTAGACACTGAAAGCTGAAGGCAGAGAAGAGACTGGACCTCGACCCTGCTGAGTGATGAATAACTCCAAATAAGGGAGGGACAGATAAGACTGAGGCTTCTAACTTCCTACTTCTCACAACAGGGCCCCCAGGGATTGGAGGAGACAAGTGCTAAGAGGCCAGGACTGAGCCTGAGCACCGACAAGGGGAGTCAAGTCTAAAACCGTGACTTCCCCCACCTGTAGTTAACCAATGAGATGTGATTTTTGGCTAACATATAATCCTTGTACAAGAGTTTGGACTTTCAATTAAAACTCGTGTGTGAACCAAAAGAATTTCTCCTCTGCTAATTTCCAATAAACAGACACTGACACCATCCAATGGTCATTTGGTTTCAGAGGCTGCACTGTCTCAGGTCAAAACAACAAAACTGAGTCACATTGTTAAAATAAAAACAGCAGAACATCTGGAAACTCCATCACCATGAGATCTAGTTTTTGTTCCTGTCTGTTCATGGTTTTGTTCATGTTTGTTCATGTCTCTTTGCTTTTTTCTATATGTTTTTAATTTTTAATGAACTTTGAACTTGTCTTTGATATTTGTTGTCTCTCATTTCACTGATCATTTATTTTGTTTTTATCCCTTAATTTATAAAGATTTGTGAACTTTGTTCTGTGTCATCAGCCTCTTGTTCTGGAAACAGTTAGCTTAGCTTAGCATAAAGAATGAAAACAGTTAGCTTAGCATAAACAATGGAAATAGCTTAGCTTAGCTTAGCATATACACTAGAAACAGTTTAGTGTGGCAGTGTGTGATTGTAATAGGCATAGAAACAGTCGCCCCCCATTTAATTTTCATGCTCAGGTTTTGAAACAACTGGTTAAACTACTGTTTAAGTCCGTCTAACTACGATATCATCATGTGTGTGTTGAAAAAGGTTGTTTGTCAAAAACTCAGCTTCTCCAAGTGTTACGAAGTTTTTTCCCTTTTCTTTTTATAACTTAACAGATAGTGTTATAGACTTAAAGAGTAAACTGACCAGTTTGAAAGTGAGTCCCCACATTTTGCTGGATGGCGGACACGAGTCAGTGTGGACCGCAGCAGTAAAACAGAGAACTGTTTAAGGTCGGTAAAAGCTCTAATAAAGTCTAAACTAAGTGCTAAGTATAAAGGCACAAGAATGAGTTCTCAGTAAAAGACATGTTGAACAGACCAACAGTGTTAAGTTCATGATACTAGTGTGAAGTGTCAAGCTAAGCTAAAGTGAGGACATATACCAGGGCTCATTCTTTCATTCAGCTAAGAAGTGAGTCGATATTTGCCACATGTTGTATCTGGTCTAAAACTAGACTATTAGTTTTGTTGGTCAGAGGATCCACCAGTGTTAAAACGTTATCATCTCATTAAGGGAACAAAGAATATGAACATGGTCTGAGAGTAAAACAGGTTTACTTTAATAAATGCAAATCATGAGAGTAAAAAGTGATTTAAAAACAAAAGGTCAGAAGCTGCATAAAACTGGAACTGTCATGTGACTTCATAGAACCAATGGTTGATGAGGTAAAGTGCATATCTTGTCAATTCATGAGGGTTATGTATAAGACTGTTCAACTATATATCTAAGGCAGTGATGTGCTGGTTTATGGTTGTTCCAGGACTATTTTAGGTCCTACTGTGTTTGTTTAGAGTATTTGTAATGTAATAACTAATCAGCAGAAGAAGAGAAGTCAGGATGTGATGAGTGAGTCTGCAGACACATGGACCGACTGCACTCCTGTTAATGTTCTTTGTGTTTTTTAAGCTTCTGAAAGAAATTAAATATGTTCCACCAAGACTGAGTCGGCCCATCGTTCTTAGCCATGAAGCATTAGCTTAGCATATACACTGGAAACAGTTAGCTTAGCTTAGCATAGAGACTTTGAACTGACCTTTGACTTTGAGCTCCACCTGTTTCTCCATCAGGACTCTGCCCTCCCTGTAGACTCTGCAGATGAAGGTGTTTGTGTCTGTTGGATGTTTCAGGGTCAGACTGAGGTCTCCAGTTCTCAGCAGATCTTTCTTCATCTCTGTTCTGTTTCTGTAAAACTCGTCCTGTTCTTCAGGTCGGTCAGAGCCGTCCTGATACACATGGACCTTCCTGTTGTCCTTGTCCGTCCACTTCACTGTGACGTCTTTAGGCAGGTCAGCTGTGGTTATGAAGGGCAGCTGGACAGACTCCGCCCCTGATTCCACCTTCACCTCCACCTGTGGGACTGAGAGGACAACAGACACAACATGAGCTGGACAGACAGCAACAGGTGACTGTGATCTCTCTCCGATCCACACATGGAGCTTTTTAAACCCTGACAGAGCAGATTGGACTGGGTCTAACATAATCTCTCCTCTAGATCCAGGACTGAAGACTGGGACAGTTAGCTTAGCTTAGCATAAAGACTGACCTTTGACTTTGAGCTCCACCTGTTTCTCCATCAGGACTTTTCCCTCCCTGTAAACTCTGCAGGTGAAGGTGTTTGTGTCTCTGCCTGATGGATGTTTCAGGGTCAGACTGAAGTTTCCAATTTTCAGCAGGATTCTCTTCATCTCTGTTCTGTTTCTGTAAAACTCGTCCTGTTCTTCAGGTTGGTCAGAGCCGTCCTGATACACATGGACCTTCCTGTTGTCCTTGTCCGTCCACTTCACTGTGGAGACTTGAAGCAGGTTAACTAAAGCTCTGCAGGGCAGCTGGACAGACTCCGCCGCTGATTCCACCTCCACCTGTGGGACTGAGAGGACAACAGACACAACATGAGCTGGACAGACAGCAGCAGGACTGACAGGAACAGCAGCTCCCTGTTCCATCCTTCTCTAACAGAAACCAATGGAAACTAGTTTGTGGATGAAGACATGTTTCATTGTTCCTGACATTCTGGAGCAGTTCCCAAAGAACGAGTCAGGAACCAATCAGATGAATGAATCAGTAACAGTGTTCCTGAAGAACTGACTCAGGGACTGTGCAGTCCATGATGACAAAGGACTGAGACCAGACTCTGAGACTCTGTTAGTGAGATTATTGGGAAACTACAGTTACAGGCAAAACCCAACAATTACACAGCTGGATAGAAAAGGTCAGAAACAACAAGAACATGTTTGTTGTCTGGTCCTATTGGACTGGAACTGGACTAATGACTGCAGTGTTACTAAAGTCCAGGTTTCAGTCCTGATTGAGGATCATCAGCAGCTACTTATTAGAGACTGATTCAGTCTCTGTTTGGTCCTGAAATGAGCTGAGACACAGTCAAAGATCAACTACAGGAAACATGGTAACCAACAGCATTATGGGTAATGTAGTAGTGACATACCTGTCCTGAAGTAGTAAAAATATATGAAAAGACCTACAGCAACAGCAAGAACCACAAGAACCACAGACACAGCAACAAGACCTTTGGCCCAGGGTGGAAATGGATCTGTGAAGAACAGAAACATAAAGAAGAACATGACCTCTGACCTCTGACCTGTACCTACAGCAGGTGTTCGCGCTGACCTTTGACCTGCAGCTCCACATCTGCCAGTCTTCGTTCGTTTCCAAACGCTGTGATGGTGCAGGTGTAGTTGCCGCTGTCAGAGAGGCGGGGTTTTCTCAGAGTGAGGCTCAGGTCTCCAGTGATCAGAGCGTCAGTTTTCATCGACGTTCGGTCTCTGTAAAGCTGGTTTTGGTCTTTGAGTCTGTCACATTCCTCGCTGCGCTGGTGGACAGTTGAAGGTATGAGGTCGTAGCGGCTCCACACCACTGTGGGACTCTGAGATACAGAAGAGCTCTGACAGGGCAGCAGGACTGACTCCACCCCCTCATACACCTCTACACCAAAGGCATGCTGGGAAACTGTGAGGACAGAGACAGAAACGTCCATCAGTGGTTCAGACTGGACTCAGATGTTGTTGCTGACTAACACTTGTACAAACCAAATGACAAAGTTGGACTTTGGATCAGCAGAGTCAAAGTAATGATTAGTGGCAGGTTTGTTATCTACTCTTTCCTTCCTCAGAAACTCAGACCGGTCTGATCTGGTTCCCTGGTTCACATTAGACACAAACACTGTGTGAAACTACCAGTTACCAAGTGAAATTTCATGAAATTTGGTCTCATGTTCAGTGTTTATTAAGAAGGAATTTCATTGATATTGTTTGTCTTTTTCCTTTAGAGCTTCAGCTTCACAGGTTGGTCCTGTTGGATTTCTTTGATCTACTGTGGGTCCAGATTTGTGCTGTTGGTTCTGTTTCCTGTTGGTCACTGATTTACTGTAGATTTGCTCTTTTTGATCCACTGGACAAGTTCAGAACCAACTAATTCCAGTCAGTGTGTTCACATCTCATCAGTCAATAAAGCAGATATAGTTCTTCCATGACCTGCAGTGACCTGGGGACTGTCTATGATTGACTTTAATTGTGGTCGTGATACAAAGACACTGCTGTGTCAGTCTGTCATGGTTGAAGTTGTGTCTTCTAGTTCGGATTTGAGGCTCCTTTATTTTTAGCCCTGGATGATTTCAATATTGGTCGATGTGAAATCCTTTTGATAAGATCACAGATACTTGGTCCCTTTTCTTCTCAGTCCTTTGGCTGTGGATCAGACTCGGGGCATGAAAAACCACCATCATGTTGCAGTTACACCGAGGATGAAACAGCAAAGAGCTGAAGTGTTGGTGAATCAGATCAGAGGGAGGAAGGTGGTCTTACCGTGCACCAGGATCCCAAACACCACCAACATCTTCATCTTCACTAAAGGCTCCAACAAACACAAAGTCCCTGTAAAGCTGCTTCTTCCTAAACTGAGTTCAGCTTCAAAAACAGCTTCAGGACGTGTTGACAGCAGCTGCCACTGCCCTTCCTCAGCTCCTCACACTTTCTCTTTCAGCTCCAGGAAGCTGATTGGTAACTACAGGATCAGGTTCCACCCCTGCTCATGTGCTGCAACACAGGAAAGAGCCTGCAGCAGCTGGGACAGTGAGATCCACCCTGAGTTGGAAGTGTTGTCCTCCCAATCAGTCCACAGTCCAAACAACACAGAACCAGCTGCTGCTGTTGGACTGGACTGGACCCGACCCAAAGTATCAGTGAGCAGTAAAGGCTGTGGACTGTAGTATTACTGTAGTATCACTGTAGTGTTACTGTAGTATTAGTGTAGTATTACAGTAGTGTTACTGTAGTATTACTGTGGTATCGCTGTAACTATACTATAATAATGTATAAATAATATTATATATATATAAGGAAATAATAGGAGATAAAAATGCACAGTTTGTTTTTTTCTTTTGTCTCCATCTGCCTCGTCCTAATGAAACTGAGGCTGTTTTGTCCTGTGTCTTTAATAAATGTGTGAACCTGAATTTTCAGTCTCCAATTCAAATCTAATGACAGCACAGGAAACAAAGTGTGTTATTGTACTTCAGTCCAGCAGGGGGCAGCACAGGACACACTGTCCCAGCTGCTGCTGCTGCTCAGTCCATGGAGACAGACATGAACCAAAGCTGAGCAGAAAACACCCAAATCAGGCCCAGACAAGGACATGGGGTGTCCAGCTGTGACCAGGCCTGGAAACACATCTGGATCTGCTGCAGCTTCTCCCTCTCTGAGTCCTGATTGTGTGTTGCTGTTTTCTGGTGTTGCCACTTGATGGCGCCGTGGCCTCGTTGGACTGTTGGTCCTGATCTCATCAGTAAAGTCCAAAGGGAAGGAGCAGCTGGTGAGGAAGGACTGAAGCAGCTGTGAGAGTCCTGGACTGATGGATTTCCTCTGGTTGTCAGGGAGTGATGGGGGGAAACTTTCTGAAACAATCCCAGTGAAGCTGCTGTGTCAAAGGGTTTGATCCAGGTCAAATGGTGCCACCTGCTGGTCGACTCTTGGTGCTGTATTTGTGTGGATGGATTTAATGTGGACCTGCTGATTGGAATCTGAACGGACTGGTTCTAAGAAGAAAGAGGCTCTGCAGCAGCTACACAACATGATTCATCTACATGGCAGCAGATTTTCTTCTTCTGCAGACTTTAACTGTGACAGAGACACGACCCTGACGCAGCTTTGAGTCACAGATGACAAGCGGTCAGAAGAAGAAACAGCTGGAGGAAAGTGAGCGTGCACATCTGTATCCTTCAGCAACATCAGCTTTCCACTGTCAGACCAACATTTGTCTTCCAAGTCCAACAGTCCTGAAGGTTTTTATAGGACGTCACTGTCACTGATCAGTTTCTTCAGCTCACACTAGAAATGTGGCTCAGTCATTATATGTTTCCTACTTTATTGTTTCAGCTTCAGCAAATAACCTACTTTCTATCTGCTGTGCACAGAGGACTGAACCTGGAGTTTCTGATCCACACACCTTTGGTTCCTGCATCACATCCTCATCCTTCTCTTCTGCTGCCTCTCACACACACTTCTTCTTCTCCTTCTTCTTCTTCTTCTTGTTCTTCTTCCCAGATTATCTCATTTTCCTGTAAATGTTTTGTTCTCAAAGTGTTTTCTCTTTTTAAATAAACAGTTTTTCATTAAAATATCCACATATGTGTTTTCAGTGAGGCTTTTATTTTGAAATTACTGTCTGGATTTATGTTTATGTTTTTTTTCATCCATAATAAAAACAACCAACCTGCATGTGTGAAGAGGATGATGATCTTCCTCTGTCATTATAAATCTGATAACAATGAATGGGATTTTCTTCCAGCCTTAGAATTTATCAATAATCTGACAGGATAACTAGCACCGCAACCGGAAATGACCGATGGATCAGCCTGAGCCAATCACCAGCCGGGAGCCGTGCGCAGTGGGCGTGGCCGTCAATCACGGCTTTTTAAACTCTGAGCGCCAGGTGCTCAGGTGTTGTCCAGGTGCTCAGCCCGCTGAAGCTGTACAACCAAGACCCGAACCTTTTCTCCCTCGTTGGTCCGAACACGTCGGTTTGGAGCCGGATCAATTAGGACCAGCACCTTGACCATTAAACCCGAAGAAGAAGAAGAAGAAAGGAGCGAACAGGTGTGGAGGCAGAGACGATAGAAACCTGCAGACAAACGTCATAATCACCTGAACAGAGCTGTGTCTGCAGGACCAGGGACCCAGAGTCCGGCAGAGCTGAGACACCGAGCGTTTCTTTAGCAAAGACACTTTGTTGGTGCGACCCTCCCTCATTGTTTGTCTGCACCTGCTACAGGTGCGTCAGGTGCGTGACGCCCCAATACGCAGAGCAGCGTGGTCGCATGGCGGACTGAGCTTCAAGGCCTTTAGGCTCAAAGTGCCTCCTTAAAATCACGTCGGACTGAGACCAGTCCTCGGGTCTGCAACGTGTGGATCCATAAGGGCCCTGAAGACTCGTGGACTAAGGTGAGCTTGTCCTTTAGGTCAGTCAGGTGGAAAAACCTGTGGCGGCTCAGTGTGACGCAGTTTTAGCCATGAGCCCTGTTAGCAGGCCCACCGACGGTCGGTTGTCCTGGGCCCACAATGACCCACTAAGTGTTCCATAAGCTGCTGGAATCATTAGTCCAAATCCAGTTTATTTAGTAGCCTGGTCATAAAAGCTGGTTTTTATCTTTCTGGGTTTTCTTGGTTCAAACTATTTGACTTTCCTTCATATCAAATAAAGAAATAAATGAAGAAACAAACAGAAACAGTCCAAACAGGAAGTGACAGCAAAGACACTGAAGATGAAACTAGTTGAAGCTCATTATTATTCAGGAGACCAGGTCAAGTGTCCGTTCAGTTCACATCAGCCTTGGACGTGATTTGTTTCTGGCCCTGAAAGACCCAGGGGGGACCTGCCTGTCGGTTTGGGTTAGAGCCACAAACTGGAGCTGCACTGGGGGTTTTCAGGGCCCAGTATAGAGTCCAGCAGGTGTTCAGACCCAGTCTCACCTGAGCTTTGGGTTGATGTAGCAGCTCAAAGTGCAGAGTCTGAATGAGGCCGTGCTCACTCTGAGCAATAAATGAAGCAAACTCCTGGACCCCATGAGACCAGACTGACTGTTGTCCTTTCTCTTTCCAGATCCCTGTCCACTGTGAGGTCTGCCAAATAGTAAGGATGTTGTTTTCTTGTCATACTTGGCCACCATGACTCTGTCTCTGTCCTGTCCTGGCCCCTGGGCCAAAGTGAAGCCTGTAGTGGTTGTTTTAGTGGTTTCTGTGCAGGGCTTAGGGTCAGGGTCTTTCTCTCCCGTCATGATGCCTGTGTTCAGGTTCTTGGTGCTACAGGTCAAAGGTCGAACATGGTCATGGTGCCATGGGTGCTCTCTCCCTCCCTCCCCCACTTTCCAGTCATGGCGGCCTTGTATCATCTTTAAAATCCTCTCTGTGCGATCTAGCACCTGTCCTTAACTCTATCCTTATTTTTTATTTTGGCCACCAAGCCCATGAGCCGCCAACATCCAGTCTGTCCCATCAAATGGCTGCCCATAGTCAGGTGAGAGCAGCCGTCTGTGGTTTGTCGTCAGACCAGGGGCAGATGTTTGGATGTTTGTCTCAGCCTGTTGTTTGGAAGGTGTTGTGTCATTGAGGGCTGAGCTTAGTGTGACCTCTGTCTCTTTCTGCCCCAAGATGGCCCCTAAAAAATACTAAAATAAAAAACTAAACAGAAACACAAACAGCTTTTAAAAAACAAGTCTAGATAACCAGTGTGGCCATTAGAACAATGCGTCGTTACTAAAAGGCTCCTTTAGGCCACAACACCCAGCCGGTCAGCTCTCCGTCCTCCTCGTCGTCTGTTGCCTGACTGGCCGGCTCTCGTCTGGACACACACTCTCCGTCTCCACAATAATAAACATGATGATGACAAACAATAATAACAATATTAATAACGTTGTGAACTGTGCCTCTCTCTCTCTCTCTCTCTCTTCCTGTTGTTGGTTGTGTAGTGAAGGTGTTTGGTCTTGGCTGTTGTTGTTGTTGTGGTAGTCAGCCTCCTCTTTCTCTTCTCTCTCTCCAACATAGTTTTTTATATATATAATATATAGTCTGTGCAGTTTGAATCCATGTTTGTGGACTAACTGTTATAGTTTGGTTCCATCTGCTCTAAAACAAAAGGCATGATGCCAAAATAAAAACATCTTTCTAAAATAAATCAAAATAATAAAAGGTGTGGTTGTGTTTCTGGTTCTAGTGTGTCCCAACACTTATCGGTTCCACACATCTCTCTCTCTGTCTCTCTTTCTTCCTCTGGCGTTACCGTGTTTTCGTTTCAGCCTCCAGTGGATCTTCAGCCTGGTCTACATGAGGTAAGGGTGACAAGGTCACACGGTAAGTGGTTCTGTGATGTGGTTTGTGATGTTTGCGGGCACTGTGCCGCGGCTCACGTCGAATGGCCGCCTGCTGACAAAGAGCCCAGAGCGGAGGGTTGTTCGATCTGGTCTGCGGTCACGGTGCCACGGTTCCCGTCCAGTGACCCCCTGCTGTTCTACAGCCGAGGGCTGTTGGACAATCCTCCCCTTCGGTCAGTAACTTTAGCACAGCGTGGCCACCGGTCGCTCCGATAGACCGACTTAGGTCAGTGTTTTAAGGACTTAAAGCAGTGACCTAAGCATGAGAGGTTTGTTCTGTGCTTTCTCATGTGGAGGCACGAAACAAACAAAAACATTAGCTCTAAATATGTTAGTCAGTGTAGATACGTCATAATAACACAAACTAAAAAGATCCCCAACCTGTCCTTTGTTATTTTGACTGCCTTGTCATTTCATCTGTCACGTTAGAAATAATTAGTAGTTTGTGATTTTGATGCCTTAGTTATTTATTATGTGTCTCTACCAATAATGAGTTATTTTTACTGCCATGTCACTTATTTGTCTCCATTTCTGTCTAATCTATAATTCATCTTTATTTCCATTAAGCGGCTGGGCTGGTGGTGCCAAGAGAACCGACCTGTCGGTTTTGGCTCAGATAGGTCTGTCAGTTGTTGATCTAGAGTCAGTGGTGCTAGAAGTCCTGTTGTCTGTTGTGGTGTCAGAAGATCTGACTGGATTATTTTAGCTCCAACAGGCCTGGTGGTTGTTGAGTGTTAGTGGTCTGGTCTGTTGCCTGTTGTGGAGCTTAGAGGTCTGACCTGTGTGTTCTGGCTCCAGTAGGCCTGTTGGTGCACTGGTGGTTGGGTTGGTGTTGGTCCAGCTCTGTCTCAATGCAACTCTTTCCTCCTCTCACTGTGTGTTTGAACTTTGACCTCACTGTCTATATGTGTCTGTCCAAGTTCAGTTCAGTTTTGTGTATAGCACCAGATCACAACACAATCATCTCAAGGCCCTTTACAAAACCAAAAACCCAACAAATCCCTTATGAGCAGCACTTGGTGACACTGGGTGCATTGGTTTATATGTTAGCAAGTCTGTGTCTGCATGTCCGTCAGTCCTGACCTCAACTCTGCCCCCTCTTTGGTTTTATTTACCAAAAACCAGTTTATTATTTTCAATACATTGTCAGTTGTCATACATCATGAGGATCTACTGGAGCCTGTCTCTCTTCAGGCACAAGGCACCGACCAGATCACCTGGACAGCTCAACAGACCAATAATCAGTTGTCTGTAATTTTAAATGCCTTGTCATGTCTCATATGTCTGTACCAATAATCAGGTCTGTTGTGACGGCCTGGTCATTTCTCATGTCTCTCCATTTCTCTCATGTAGAATTCTTTCATTTCCACCTAATTAGAGGTGGCTGGGCTGGTGGTGCCAAGAGCTTTTGGCTCTGATAGGTCTGTTGGTTGTTGTTGATGGAGTCAGTGGTGCTAAAAGTCCTGGTATGGGGCCAGGAGGTTTGACTGGTCTGGTTTTGGCTCCATGAGGCCTTTGGGTTGTTGCTGTGTCACCTTTAAAGGGGGTCTGACCTGTTCTGGTTCCAAAAGGCCTATTGGTGGTTGTGTATTGGACTGGATTAGTCGGTAGTGGTTAGAGGTCTGTTGCCAGTTTTGGCTCCAATAGGCCTGTTTGTGCCCTGGAGGTGGTTGGTTGGTGCAGCTGCAACTCTTTCCCCCGTCACTGCATACTTGACCTTTGACCTCACTATGTGCAAGGGTGTCTGTCCATATGGGTGCACTGGTTTATATGTTAGCATGCCTAAGTGTCTGCATGTCCGTCTGTCTGCATAAACGTGTCTGTGTCCATGTTTGTCTGTTGGAACCTGCTGGAAAGTGAAGCCTCAACAGTCCATCTGAAATTGGTAAGGCCCTGAGCTTTTTGTTTTTCAGTCAAAGAAACTTTGTTCTGACAAATGTCAGTCGTCCTTCAATACGTCTTTTGGTCTCTTGTCCTTCTACAGCTGCATCAGATGAGATGCTCAAACACAAACGGATCATATTGGCTGCTGGATGGTGTGACAGAGATCCACAACCTTTGTTCTGGGGACAGTAACTGCCTCCTGTGGAGAAGGCCAGATAAAGAGTCCAGGTTGTCCACATCCAGATTCAGATAAAATATTCCAGATTAGAAAATGTTGGTGCACTAAATATTTAATGGATCTTGTAGGTAACGAGCACATCTCAAGTCTGGTTTCCTTGAGACTGAAGAACCTGGGCTCCAACAAGCACTTGTCTGTCAGGTGTCCTGTAGGGGGAGCAGTTTAGCCGCTAACCATCGGACCTTGGCCTTATGGCACCAGATCATGGTCAGGCCTCCAGACACAGTCCTAAGTCCACAGTCCTAAGTCCTCTTTGCCTGATGTTGAATTTTAACTCTTAACCATGAATAGACCAGGCTTTAATAATGATTGGCTCATTGTATGAATTGGAGACTGATGACCAGGGAAGTCTTGACCCGTCAGACTGGGATTGTCCAAAGCAGGAAGTTACGTTAAGAGTAGTTTTGATGTTGATCATCACCCCTCAAATTTAAACAGAAATATAATCTTGGTTGTACCTGAGGGTTCAGTCTCTGGGTCGTCTCTGCCAAGTTTCCCTCCCAAACAGAATCTCGAGTCCTGATAAGGTCCAACTTCGCATTTCGATTCCGGTCCCGTGGGGAGGCCTCCCAGCAGGGGTTCTTATCCCACCCCTGTAAATCGTTGTCGCTGACGTAGCTGGACCCACGTCCTGCTACCAGGACAGACAAGTCAACAATCTGACTACTGACTCTGACTACAGCATTACTACAGTGATACTATGGTGTCTGGTGCTCCGTCTGTCGTCGGCCACACGAGTCAGTCGACGTTCGTTCTTCATAACACACACACACACACACACAGTGTCCACCTGAGCCATGACCTCTGACCCCGCACAGTCCACAGCCTTTACTGCTCACTGACGCTGCGTTGGGTCCAGTCCAGCAGCAGCTGGTGCTGTGCTGGTTGGACTGTGGACTGTTTGGTAGGACAACACTTCCAACTCAAGGTGGATCTCAGTGTCCCAGCTGCTGCAGGCTCTTTACTGTGTTGCAGTACCTGAGCAGGGGTGGAACCTGATCCTGTAGTTACCAATCAGCTTCCTGGAGCTGAAAGAGAAAGTGTGAGGAGCTGAGGAAGGGCAGTGGCAGCTGCTGTCAACACGTCCTGAAGCTGTTTTTGAAGCTGAACTCGGTTTAGGAAGAAGCAGCTTTACGGGGACTTTGTGTTTGTTGGAGCCTTAAGTGAAGATGAAGATGTTGGTGGTGTTTGGGATCCTGGTGCATGGTAAGACCACCTTCCTCCCTCTGATCTGATTCACCAACACTTCAGCTCTTTGCTGTTTCATCCTCGGTGTAACTGCAACATGATGGTGGTTTTTCATGCCCTGAGTCTGATCCACAGCCAAAGGACTGAGAAGAAAAGGGACCAAACAGTGACCAGTCCCCAGGTCACTGTTTGGTCATGGAGGAACTATATCTGCTTTATTGACTGATGAGATGTGAACACACTGACTGGAATTAGTTGGTTCTGAACTTGTCCAGTGGATCAAAAAGAGCAAATCTACAGTAAATCAGTGACCAACAGGAAACAGAACCAACAGCACAAATCTGGACCCACAGTAGATCAAAGAAATCCAACAGGACCAACCTGTGAAGCTGAAGCTCTAAAGGAAAAAGACAAACAATATCAATGAAATTCCTTCTTAATAAACACTGAACATGAGACCAAATGTCATGAAACTTCACTTGGTAACTGGTAGTTTCACACAGTGTTTGTGTCTCATGTGAACCAGGGAACCAGATCAGACCAGTCTGAGTTTCTGAGGAAGGAAAAAGTCGGTAACAAACCTGCCCTGCAAGTCCAGTCCAGTGTCTTCATACCTGTGGTAGGCAGGTACCAAACACACCTGAGGAGACTCTGCCACTGATGGATGTCTCCACTCTCCACTGCTTCTGATGATTTGTTCCCCAGAAACAAACTAATGGCCTGTGGTCTGAGCAGCCGCTGCATTTAAGGCAAACGGGGACTTTCCAGTCCAGGTCCCAACAATCTGAGCACTACCTGCCCCTGATCATTGTTAGTTTGACTCTGCTGATCCAAAGTCCAACTTTGTCATTTGGTTTGTACAAGTGTTAGTCAGCAACAACATCTGAGTCCAGTTTGAACCACTGATGGACGTTTCTGTCTCTGTGTCCTCACAGTTTCCCAGCATGCCTTTGGTGTAGAGGTATATGAGTGGGCGGAGTCAGTCCTGCTGCCCTGTCAGAGCTCTTCTGTATCTCAGAGTCCCACAGTGGTGTGGAGCCGCTACGACCTCATACCTTCAACTGTCCACCAGCGCAACGAAGAATGTGACAGACTCACAGACCAAATCCAGCGTTACAGAGACCGAACGTCGATGAAAACTGACGCTCTGATCACTGGAGACCTGAGCCTCACTCTGAGAAAACCCCGCCTCTCTGACAGCGGCAACTACACCTGCACCATCACAGCGTTTGGAAACGAACAAAGACTGGCAGATGTAGAGCTGCAGGTCAAAGGTCAGCACCAACACCTGCTGTAGGTACAGGTCAGAGGTCAGAGGTCATGTTGTTCTTTATGTTTCTGTTCTTCACAGAGGTTCCACCCTGGGCCAAAGGTCTTGTTGCTGTGTCTGTGGTTCTTGTGGTTGTTGCTGTTGCTGTGGGTCTTTTCATATATTGTTACTACTTCAGGACAGGTATGTCACTACTACATTACCCATAATGCTGTTGGTTACCATGTTTCCTGTAGTTGATCTTTGACTGTGTCTCAGCTCATTTCAGGTCCAAACAGAGACTGAATCAGTCTCTAATAAGTAGCTGCTGATGATCCTCAATCAGGACTGAAACCTGGACTTCAGTAACACTGCAGTCATTAGTCCAGTTCCAGTCCAATGGGACCAGACAACAAACATGTTCTTGTTGTTTCTGACCTTTTCTATCCAGCTGTGTAATTGTTGGATTTTGTCTGTACCTGTAGTTTCCCAATAATCTCACTAACAGAGTCTCAGAGTCTGGTCTCAGTCCTTTGTCATCATGGACTGCACAGTCCCTGAGTCAGTTCTTCAGGAATACTGTTACTGATTCATTCATCTGATTGGTTCCTGACTCGTTCTTTGGGAACTGCTCCAAATGTCAGGAACAATGAAACATGTCTTCATTCACAAACTAGTTTCCATTGGTTTCTGTTGGAGAAGGATGGAACAGGGAGCTGCTGTCTGTCAGTCCTGCTGCTGTCTGTCCAGCTCATGTTGTGTCTGTTGTCCTCTCAGTCCCACAGGTGGAGGTGGAATCAGGGGCGGAGTCTGTCCACCTGCCCTGCAGAGCTTTAGTTAACCTGCTTCAAGTCTCCACAGTGAAGTGGACGGACAAGGACAACAGGGAGGTCCATGTGTATCAGGACGGCTCTGACCAACCTGAAGAACAGGACGAGTTTTACAGAAACAGAACAGAGATGAAGAAAGACCTGCTGAGAACTGGAGACCTCAGTCTGATCCTGAAACAACCATCAGGCAGAGACACAAATACCTTCACCTGCAGAGTCTACAACAGGGAGGGAAGAGTCCTGATGGAGAAACAGGTGGAGCTGAAAGTCAAAGGTCAGTCTTTATGCTAAGCTAAGCTAACTGTCCCAGTCTTCAGTCTTGGATCTAGAGGAGAGATTCTGTTAGACCCAGTCCAATCTGCTCTGTCAGGGTTTAAAAAGCTCCATGTGTGGATCAGAGAGAGATCACAGCTGCCCTGCTGCTGTCTGTCCAGCTCATGTTGTCTGTTGTCCTCTCAGTCCCACAGGTGGAGGTGGAATCAGGGGTGGAGTCTGTCCAGCTGCCCTTCATAACCACAGCTGACTTGCCTAGAGACATCAGAGTGGAGTGGAAGGACTGGAAGAACTGGAAGGTCCATGTGTATCAGGACGGCTCTGACCGACCTGAAGAACAGCACAGGTTTTACAGAAACAGAACAGAGATGAAGAAAGACCTGCTGAGAACTGGAGACCTCAGTCTGACCCTGAAACCTCCAACAGTCAGAGACACAAACACCTTCACCTGCAGAGTCTACAGGGAGGGAAGAGTCCTGAAAGGGAAACAAGTGAAGCTCTGGGTCAGAGGTCAGTTGAAAGTCTTCATGCTAAGCTAAGCTAACTGTTTCCAGTCTTTGTGATAAGCTCAGGCAGCAACATGAGAAGATGCTTCAGTTCAGCCTCAGTGGGACTGAACTCTTGGCCCAAGATGGTTAGTTCATCAGGTGGCTTCTCACCAGAGTCTTTCAGGTGAGGCAAATGAGTCCTGGCTTCTTTGATATCAGCCTCTGACTGTGGACAGAAACCAGCTGTGGTCTCTGAGGACCTGCTGCTTCCACTATGGTGCTCAGCAGTGGGGCCTCTGGTCCAGCTGCAAACAGGGAAACCCCCAGAAATCACTCTGTTGTGCCGTCTGGTTGATGATGGAGGTGACCACATAGAGTCAGTCTGATATTGGTGGTGCTGATGCTGGAGGGGCTGCTGGACCTGGAGGGGACACGGTTGAGGTCGTGGTCCAGTCTGAGACTCTGAGGCTTTGGAGGATCCAGAGAAAAACTGTTTTGTCTGGTCTTTGATTGTTATGTTTATCTAATTCTCCTCAGCCTCTCTTCTGTCCTTACACACCGGTTCAGTTCAGGCTTTACAGCTTCATCCCTGTACTTAATTTTCATGAAGTTCACATCAGGAGCGGTTCAATCCACTGACTCATCAGGGTTCTTTATACTGTCTCTGTTTTTGTTCCACAGTCCCACAGGTGGAGGTGGAATCAGGGGTGGAGTCTGTCCAGCTGCCCTTCATAACCACAGCTGACCTGCCTGAAGACGTCACAGTGGAGTGGAAGGACTGGAACAACAGGAAGGTCCATGTGTATCAGGACGGCTCTGACCGACCTGAAGAACAGGACGGGTATTATAGGAACAGAACAGAGATGAAGAAAGACCTGCTGAGAACTGGAGACCTCAGTCTGACCCTGAAACATCCAACAGTCAGAGGAACCTTCACCTGCAGAGTCTACAGGGAGGGAAGAGTCCTGATGGAGAAACAAGTGGAGCTCTGGGTCACAGGTCTCTTTTTCTTTGGTTGTTTGTTTGTCTCTGGTTGTTTGTCTCTGACTGTCTTCTGTCTCCTCTGCAGATGATTGAAGAGAATTGAGGACAAAGAAGAATCAGTGGACATCAGGAACAGAAGCAGCTCCACTGATCCAACTCCTCTGATGGCTGATCAATCAGTTTGATCAGTCTTTGATTATTGATCAGATCTGACTTTGGATCAGAGAGAAAATGGAGGTGAAGGAGCTGATGGACTATGGATAAAGAACAGAGGACGCTTTGTCTTCTTCTTCACTCTGACTCCTCCTGACTCTGTCATGTGTCCCTGTTGGGACTTCCTGCCAGGGACCTTTACTTTGTAAGTGACTTCCTTTTTTCCTCTGTACTGGTCCCCGGCAGCTTTGCGTTGATTAACATTAATCAGTTTCACCTGACTTCAATTTCCTTTTCGTTCTTTCCCCTATATATGTGCCCTGCTGCCCTTAGTGTGTTGTGGAAGCATTGGCAAATGTTTAGTGTGTGCCTGGTGTTGTGCTAAAGATACCGTTACATTCGGTTATATTTTGTTTTTCCTGAGCCCTGAGATACTCCAGGCAAATAAAGCCTTTTTCCTTTTGGGTCCTACGCCTCTCTTTCTCCAGCACACCACCAACCCGTAACAGAATGCTTCTACCAGATAAGGACCCAGTGGACTTGACCCCAGAGGACTGACTGATCTCCCGTTTGCTGAAAACCCTGGCTGATATTATTCAGAACGCCCAGGGATACACAGATATTTGACTTCTGTTCGGTACTGACAAGGAGCTTCACGCACCCGCCCACTATGTGACAAGGGAGACGGCTGACCAAACGCTAGCCACTGTGGCTACTCAGTGATGGTGTTTGGACTTTAGAAAAGCAGCTGTTGGCAGAACAGGCTTCAGAAATAAGGCTGATGGACTTTGGCTTTTTCTTTAATAACTAAGTCCAAACACCAACTGGATTCATAGTTCAGAGTCTCTTAGGATTATGGATTGGATATAAGGTTATTGGTAACTCTAATAAATAGAAAACATAAGTTTGATGACAACCAAAAGCTTTTAGACACTTGGTATGTCAGCACCAGCTGCTGTCAGCAGTTTCACCCTAACAATGACTTTAAACAACCTTTGAAGGACGAGTTTAGATCAACAGCTTGTTGTTTTCTGGGAACAGCTTTGTCTTAACGAAGCTGAAAAGCCTCGACTCAGTGCTGTTCCACATTTCCATCTCCCAGGAAATCTCTATAAAAGCCTGGTCCCAAAACTCTTCCTGTCTGTGCTCGGTGTCTTTGACTGAAGACCTTTGGCCCCTGATCAGGAAGCTGGATCATAATACGCTCATTCATTTTCACATTCATTTATCTATGTAGTCACTTATAGAGATATTGTTTAACTTTTCATTGACCTTTTCTTTATTTCAAAATGAATTTCTTTTTCGTTGAGTGTATGTTAATGAGGGGGCGTGTCTTAATTGTGTCACTTTACAGTCATTGGTCAATGATGGAGATGACATTGCGTGGTGGAAAAGACAGCATTTGTTGGAAATGACATGACACACAGCGAAGCTGAATAATGTTCACTTTTATTATCTTTGACACAAAATAACATCCATTTGGAAACATAACATTGTTATTCAAACTTTAAACAATAAGAAACATTTCATCAGATGGTAGAAAATTGCTCCTTCCCTGTTTGCTATGTGCTGAAACCTACAAGCACGTTGCAAAAGTTGGACTAAAAGAGTTTATGGCGATCAAATTCAAACCATAGATTTTTCCATTTTCAAATTATATGTTAAAAATTGAAACTAATATTATCATTCATTCATTTTTCTGAAATGAGTGCTTTCAACTTATAAACCAACTGTCAAATTTGCATATGGAGGCTTCCCTGTATCCTTCTGCTCAAGAGCAGCGCATATTTCTGCCCAAACTGTGGGATGCAACATCACGTACCTCTTTGTAACTGGTTGAGGCTCTGGGACCAGTCTAACAATATCTTCAAGTCGGTACCAGATCATGTCCTCTCTCATTGGCCAAAAAAACCTGTTTTTGCCAACACAACTCATGGTTTGTACCAAAGCACAGCTGTCAGAGTCAACATCCTGCATGATGCCTGGATAAGGATCAGCATCATATGTGACCACACACCATTTTCCAATCAGTCCCTCATGAAGGTCTCCAATGGGCTGAGCTGTGGTGACAGGTGTGCTTTTGGATGCAGGAGTCTCAGTATCACCTGTTACTTCCATGTCTACTGTCTGTGGACCAGAACATCTGCAAAGCTGGGGCTCTGAACAAAAGCAGCTTAGAATACGCCAAGATATTTCTCCTGGTCTTGTAGAGACAATCTAGAGGAGCGCATGGTATTCAGATTACACACATAAACATGAATAAACATAAATGCTTTACACACATCAAACCACCTTCTCATAGAAAAACTGATCTGGATGTGGTGAAAATTACCTGATGTATCTGCATTGTGCCTCGGATAGTCTGCAGGCCGTCACGAAGGAGACTGTCCATTTTCTCAGTCTCCTTCTCAGTGACATACATCAGCTTCACAGTAGATGGCTGTTTTGAGAGTTCCTCATACAGCACCCTTCCATTTGGAAGATCAATGCCATTTGCCACTATTGAGTCACCCTGCCGTTTAACAGCTGCACCAATCCCATCAGCTGGGCCTTTTCCATGTCCCGCCTCCAGAAAGTTCCATGTGATCCTTTTGAATCCAATCTGAAAGGGAATTTTGCTTAAGAAAAAGAAGTTTTTCTTGGACCTGTACTGGGTGGTTGGCCCATCACTGATGCCATGCAGTGTGGTTGCTGCTGGTTTCAGTGCTTTGAGGTAGGGGAGCACTGCGTTGAGATGAGCCCAGATAGCTGATGGGTCATGGCGCATTGATGAGCTAATGGAACAGAAAGACACCACCCCAGTTTTGGTGTGAGCCACACCTGTATGGAGAGTGGCCTGTCTGTGGGAATCACCAAAATGTACTGCTTGGATCTCATTCGCATATTTACACAAATAGTTTTCTGCAAAATCAATTTGCAAGACAATATCACCTCCGCTTATATTTTCCTTCAGGGCCCTGAGAGCAGAATACTGATGTATGATGTTGTAGATGTGTTGTAAATGACCATTAAATCCCCCATTCATTGAATTGGCTTGGCATCTTCGCATCCTCCAGTAGAGGGCGGTGTAGCTTCAAAGATCACTCCACGAAGGATTTCTCAAGAAAGGACTTTCTTATTAAATGGAGCCAAATATTACTGAAGAACACTTTATTGAAATATGTTGGCATGATAGAGACTCAGTGTGGGACAAATTTAACGTGGATAACTGAAGTTAGAAAGGTTTGTCTAGCACCTGGCTGATAAAGGGCACAAGGTGTCGCTTTCACATTCTTATTTAGTGACTTAGAAACAATTTCCGTTTATGGTTAATTGAAGTTATGGGCTAACGCTAAGCAGGTAGTTAACAGTCGGTTGTCAGCGTAATAACATATTATAGATAATAAGATTTATGCATGTTTTGTATTTTTAGTTGGCAAATGTCTAATTAGTGTATGTTTTGTTCTGTCTTCAATCAGCTCTTACGGTGTTTTACAATCAAAGTGGATTTGGATGGTCCTGGAATAAAAGCTTTTGTAAACATCAGTTATCAGAGAGTAAAGTGCATTGGTTCAGCTGGGAATGCTACATGTGTTTTCCCATCTTTTTGTTAAGTTGGTCTGAAACATCATCCAGCAGTGTCTGTATAGTCCCCTGGACTTTTTCCTTGACTGTGAGGTGAGCTTTACATTTTTCTTTTGTTCCATCTTTTCCAGCCTTCTCCCTCTCCTCTTCCTTGCTTTTCCATTCAAACCACCAGGTCTGCTCTCCTGCATCAAAGTCAGAGGTGGGCAGTTCCTTGTCCTTGCGGTCAGGGCAGTCCCTGTACATGCACTCCTTTGTTGGAGTTGTGCATGCCACAGACTCCATTAGGTCATTGGGTTTGGCACTTTTTGTTACTGTGTGATAAAACAGTCTGTCTGCCATGAACTGGAGGTTTGCATGTATTTTGCAAAGGCATGTGTCTCTGTCCTTGATTGTTGGAACATGTGCTGTAAGAAACTGCAGTCTCAGGATGTTCCATTCTACATTTCTGATAAAGTGTTCTCATGGACTCAACAAGGAAACGTTTTTGCATTTGTTTCTTGCTCTTTGTAATTGTCTCCTTCTTTCCTGTTGTTATCCTACTGTTGTCATCACGCTCCAGAAATGATGTTCTCTTTTCCTCCACTTCTTTGCTGATTTTGTCACACTGCATTTTTCGGGTGTACTGGAGTCTGATGGCCCTTGTCACATTTGTTTTCATCAGCTTAGGTGAGAACCCAAACTCCTTTTTGGCAAAGCAGAGTGAGCAGTATTTCTTCAGAAGCTGACCAGCTACAACTTTGGAGCTCACTTGACGATCTCTAGCAGTGTGCATATTTTGGTATTTCTTTTTTCTCTGTGAAATAATTGTGTTCTGAAACAGGAGAGTTCTTTTTAAACCCTTTGTTCTCTGCTTCATCTGTTGTTTGGTTTTGAGCTCTGGGGAATTGGCCGTTTCCATTTTCTCCTTAAGTCGGTCACAACTTTTCTTGTATTTTTCTACCTTCCGTAAAGCATCTTCAAGCTTCACAGTAGTTGCATAAAGATCTCTGTAGACCTTTGCCCTTGTCTTTGCCACCTTTTCCCTCCCTCTTCTCTGTGCACAGTTTTTAGGTGCAGGCAGTCGAGGTGTTTGGGGTGGCTCAGTGGAGCTGGAGTTACCTGGTGAGGCATATTCTGGATCAGTACCAATGTCTTCTGGTGACTGTGGTGGTGTTGTTCCAGCCATAAAACTCTCAACTTCAGCCAGTCTTTTCAACCTTCTGCGTCTGTTTTGTTGAGAAGTTCGCCATTGTCTTCTAACTTTTCTTTTCTCTCTGTGTGTCAATTCTGCCACAGATTTGACACACACCTTTTTCTTTTTTTTTCAGGTATCTTTCTCTGTCTTTTCTGAGAAACTCTTGGTATTTAAGTGGATCTGATTTAATCCTTTCTCTGTATGCTTTTGATCTGGCTGCTGTGGTCTTGCGTGCCATCTAAAGAACAGACGGTGCCGCCTTTAAGTATCTATTCTATTCTTGTAGTTTAAGTGTATACACAAGTGTTGAAGTGTTGAAGTTGTGTTTTGTATAACTATTACTATAGTACTCAAAGTACACAATAATAAATGCTATTTTTCTCATTATTTGTACATTCAAAGGAAATATGAGCTGTTTGGAAATGACGACCAATAAACCTACACTGGTTTTGCAAACATTTACCTTGATTTTTTTCTTGTTTCTTTCCATGGAGCTAACTATGCTCTCCTGGCATGTGCTCTACTGTCACATGACAATTGCTGTGGTTGCAAGTAAACAGTGTTTAAAAAAAAAACAAAACTAAAGTAGCATTTTGTGGTGTGTGGTGGAAATGACAGTGACCCAAGGGACAGGTGTTCTTTTTTATGAAAAATACATAAAATCCTAATCTATCTCACAAACACATGATACATTTCATTAAAATAAGGAGTTTATGTGTCATTTGTCCATAAAGTTACTGTTAGATCAAAATTGAACTCAATATTATGAGGATTGAATGTACAAAATCTGGTCCAGGGACAAAGGAAATATAGCAAAAAACAGTTATACAAAACCATATTTTATAGAATAAAAATAATAATTGATCTATCATTTATTTTTTGTATGTTCATCATAGTGTCAAAAATAAAAAATGAAAAATGTGTTTTTGTTTTTCTTATTTCTGCCAGGGACCCAAATTCTTCAGTAGTTGGAGAATGACCCTTAAGCCGTTTGTTACAAAAGGGTTTGTGTCATTGGAAAATGAGTCAGTCCAAATTCCAATTACGATCCTGAGAGATACTGGTGCAAAACAGTCTGTGTTACGTAAAGACGTACTACATCTCTCGGCCCAGTCTTACTGCGGGTCCGACATATTGATGTGGGGAGTTGAAATGAATGTTGTACGTGCCCCATTACACTTTGTGCAACTGTCATTCCGATTTATGTCAGGCAAATGTAAAGTTGCCATTCAAGAAAAATTGCCAATAGAAGGGATAGATCTTATCCTTGGGAATGATTTAGCTGGCGGACAAGTGTTCCCGTCACCGGAAGTGATCGAATGTCCGACCGCTTCCGTAACTGTTTCAGATGACTCTGCGTTAAACTCATGTAACAGAGATGAAAATATAATGAATTTCACCCAAACTGATGTGCTGAATTTGGGAAATAGAGCCGCCTGCTGGTTGTTATATGTAACTGCATGTACAGAGGTCCTACAGGCATTCTGCACTACCTCCAGCAAAGCAAGTGATGTCTGGTTGGTGGTAAGTGCATGGTAGCATGGCTTAGACCGGTTTTCGACATAAAAATTATTAATATCCTGGTTATGACAGTGTTTATAGTATGTAACTGGTACATAAGCACTGCTAGATTGTATTTCGTAAACCAGATTGAAAATATGCGTGGATAAAATGTTACTGCTATGTTGTCTACACTTAGTAGCATATTAAGTTAGCGCTAGCTTACAGGCTAGCTTGTCACCGCATAGTCATGATGCTAAATGTAATTGTGCTATTTTTGCCCTGTACCAGACCCAAGTCGCAGTTACAACACACGTTTGAAGGAAACTGTGTGTTTGTCTTTTGTACCAGTAAAGACAGATTGAGAGCAATCCCGTGTCGGTGCCATTCTTACACGACATCACACCGGCAGCTTCGCAACCGCAAGAATATTGATAACGGCGGCGGTGCACCCCGGGACCGGATCATCCACTACACTCACCTGTAGTATTTCCCATGTGTGCTGTAACCCGTGCTCAGGCACGAAAGTTTGGAAACTTGGTGGATCTCAGTGATTCTTTTATGAGCACCTCTGATCCGCCAAGTGTTGTACCTACAAAATGTGAAAAAGAAGAATCTGTGTGTGTTGAACTACAGCCTGATGACAAAACACTGTCTCTGTCAGTGGACAGAGACCAGCTAATTGAGGCACAACAAGCTGATGTCACTTTGTCTTCCTGTATGTCATTGTTACAAAGTCAACAATGTAATCGAGGTGTGTCTTACCTTGTGAATGATGGTGTGTTGATGCGACGTTGGACTCCGAGCTCTGGTGATGTACATGACTCTGTTTGTCAGGTAGTAATACCCCAACCCTTTCGTTTCCAAATGTTGACATTAGCACATGATCACAGTATGGCAGGACATTTGGGAATACGAAAGACATACAATCGTATTCTTCGTTACTTCTTCTGGCCAGGACTCAAGTCCGATGTAGTAAAATTCTGTCGTTCCTGTCATACGTGTCAGGTGTCAGGTAAGCCCAATCAGGTAATTCCTGTTGCCCCATTAAAATCAATTCCTGTAATTGGGGAACCATTTGAGCACGTCATTATTGATTGTGTGGGTCCGTTGCCTAAAACCAAATCCGGAAATCAATACATCCTTACGATAACGTGTGCTGCCACTCCGAACATTAAAAAACTCGAGCCATAGTCAAGGCACTTGTGAGATTTTTCTCCACATTTGGCTTGTGCTTGTTTGTGTTTTGTTTTCTCCTGTTTGTTTTAGGAGTTTCCAGGCTGACGACCTGTGATTTTGTGTTGTTTCTTCTGTTTTGAGATCGTAGGGCTATTGAAGCGTTTCTGTTATTGATTTTCGTTTGTTTGATATCGTAGGGCTCACGGAGCGTTTTTGTTTGAGTAGGGCTAAATTAGCGTTTCTGTTACTGATTTTCGTTTGTTTGATATCGTAGGGCTAAATTAGCGTTTTGTTTGTTTTGTACATTCTGTATTGTATTCTGTGTTTTGACAGAATAAATATTCTTGTTAATTGTAATTCGATTATTCGTTCGTGTTTGTTGAGAGTGGAAGAGATTTGGAGGAAAACTCCACAATCGTGTTACGCTCCGCCAACCCCTAGGCTGGGGCGTAACACTAGATGGAAAATGAAACCAACATACACAAACTGAGGCTCCAGCAGCTTCTGTCCAGTCGTCTGAACCGTCTGTCTCTGCCAGACTTGCTGCCTCCCAACAACAGAAACCCAGTCATGCTCAGAACCGTGTCCACTGACCTACACATATGTACGACACCACCTGACATATCGTACTTCAGTGATGCCATGCTTTACAGAGGCAGGATAAATTCCCCTGCTGGCAGGACTCCCCCAACGCAAAGTCTGAGCTCACCAAACCATGAGTTCCCCTTTTGCTGCAGCTGCTCAGGATCAGCTCTATAGCCCCTCTGTAGAAGATGGGGGGTGGGAGGTGGTCTTTCCTCAGCCTTCACAGGAACTAGAGGCCTGCTGAGCCGTGCTAAACCCCATTAGATCAGGAAAACAGATTTCCTTGTAGACTACAGAGAAGGTGGATTAAAGCCTGTGATTTTGGAATCATAAATACTGAACTTCAAATGAAGGACCAGATCTGGGTCCGTCAGCGGTTTTTGATAACCTTGATTTCTTGTTGAAATGTGGTTTTGGAATATCTAAACTTCCTGTTAAAATATCTGTTTTCCACCATTGAGTCTTATTGTGCTGGAAAATGATCTGCAAACACAGTTTGATCCTCATAAAGTTCCTTTGTGGAATAAGAGTCAGAAGGAAGAAATTTTTATTTGTGGCCAAATGGATGAAAAAGATATTTGGGTCGTCTGCTTGATGAAAATGGAAACTTATCAACACAGACTGAAATGAACAAAAACACAATTTAGAAAGTGCAGAAAAAGACGACTGCAAATAACAAGCAGAATACCAGTGACATCACACCGATCACTGTGACATCACTGATCAATACTGATCAATAGTGAGTGTCAGACTGTGAGAGTCAGGAGGAGTCAGAGTGAAGAAGACAAAGCGTCCTCTGTTCTTCATCCATCGTCCATCAGCTCCTTCACCTCCATTTTCTCTCTGATCCAAAGTCAGATCTGATCAATAATCAAAGACTGATCAAACTGATTGATCAGCCATCAGAGGAGTTGGATCAGTGGAGCTGCTTCTGTTCCTGATGTCCACTGATTCTTCTTTGTCCTCAATTCTCTTCAATCATCTGCAGAGGAGACAGAAGACAGTCAGAGACAAACAACCAGAGACAAACAAACAACCAGAGACAAACACAGAGACCTCTGACCTTTGACCCAGAGCTCCACTTGTTTCTTTCTCAGGACTCTTCCCTCCCTGGAGACTCTGCAGGTGAAGGTTCCTCTGTCTACGACTGTTGGATGTTTCAGGGTCAGACTGAGGTCTCCAGTTCTCAGCAGGTCTTTCTTCATCTCTGTTTCGTTTCTGTAAAACTCGTCCTGTTCTTCAGGTCGGTCAGAGCCGTCCTGATACACGTGGACCTTGTTGTTGTACATGTCCTTCCACTCCACTGTGACGTCTTCAGGCAGGTCAGCTGTGGTTATGAAGGGCAGCTGGACAGATGCCCCTGATTCCACCTCCACCTGTGGGACTGAGAGGACAACAGACACAACATGAGCTGGACAGGCAGCAGCAGCAGCACTGACACATTTTCTTTGACTGTATGAAGTGAAATATTTGTAGTGGAAACAGGTCTGACTGGTTCCAGTCTGGAATCTGTCCCATTGGTCCATTTAACAGAGACAGTCTGTGGTGTGTGAACAACCAACAGCACAACTCCCTGTTTCTTCACTAACTTAGTGTCATTGTCAAATGTCCAGATCAAACCTTTATTTACTGGCTCTGACTGAGGATTAGTGGCCCATGATGGGACTCCACTAACTGGGAGGACAAACTGTACATTTCCATGTTTCCATCAATCGATCGATCGATCAATAAACCTTTATTAGTGAAGTTTGGACTGACAAAGACCAAAATCAGGGACACAGTCAATATCACATGGAGGAGAGTTCCACAGTTTAGGAGAGACCACAGTGAAAGGACAGTCCCCCAGCACTTAGGTCTAGACCTCAGGACTTCCAACAGTAGCAGAGTCCAGGACCTAAGTGCTTCACTAATTGGAATCAATTGGTAAGAAATGAAGGGGATTTGGACTGAGCTGTAACTGAAACATGAGCTGAGCTCCCATGTGGTTTCTAAACAAACTGAAAGTCCTCAGCCATGTTTCCCATTTATCTTTTCCACAGATTCCATCATCCCAGATGTAAATGTTATTGGTGGATAACCATGATGTTACTGGGGACATTGTTTTTTGGGAGGAGCTTTAATGGGACATGGCCCTTAACTTTTTACATTTTAATGAGAGTCAAACAGAGGTAGTCCTATAAACACCTCCTCTGTCTCTCTGTTGGACCTGGGCCCACTTAAGCCATATTCCAGCCTGTGGTGACAAACCTTGGTGTGAAAATGGACCCTGATTTTAAACTGGACTAACAGACTAACAATGTTGGAAAAGCTGGTTTTTATCAACTGGGACTTTTGTCCAAAGTAAAACTGTTTTAATCTCAGTCTAATTTTGAACCTGTCATAGAGGCTTTTATCACAACACACTGGACTCTTGTAAAGCTCTGTAGACAGTCAGTCCTCAGTCTCACTCCTGTCCTATAACTTCTCTTCACTGGCTTCTGGTCCATTTTATATTGTCTGTGTTTAAAGCTCTTAATGGTCTTGCCCCCTTTTATATCTCGGAGCTTTTAAATCCCTACACTCGGTCCCTCAGGTCAACTGATCAGCTGCTCCTGGAGCTTCCAAAGACCAGACTCAGGAGCAGAGGAGACCGTGAGATCTCAGTCGTGGGGCCTGTGCTCTGGAATAAAGTCCATGTGAGACAGGCCTCTGGTCTGGCTGTTTTTAAAAAACGTCTCCAAACCCACTTTTATTCCTTGGCCTTTATCTCAGACTGAGAGTCGTCCACTTTGGGGTTTTAGGTTGTTTTCTTTTCTTTTATTATCTTTTATTTATTGTTGATTGATTTTATTTTGTTTATGTTATTGTTTTTATTTTTATGTGTTTTATTGATAAAATGTATTTGCTCCATGTACAACACTTTTTAAATGTGCTCTATAAATAAAGTGGATTGGACTGGATGTCTTCCAGACTAATGGTACAATATGTGGATCCTACAGAAGGAAAACTGTCTTTAAAGAGCTTGGCAGGAATCCATCCAATGGTCATTTGGTTTCAGAGGCTGCACTGTCTCAGTTCAAAACAACAAAACTGAGTCAAATTGTTTAAAAAAACAGCAGAACATCTGGAAACTCCATCACCATGAGATCTAGTTGTTGTTCCTGTCTGTTCATGGTTTTGTTCATGTTTGTTCATGTCTCTTTGCTTTTTTCTATATGTTTTTAATTTTCAATGAACTTTGAACTTGTCTTTGATATTTGTTGTCTCTCATTTCACTGATCATTGATTTTGTTTTTATCCCTTAGTTTATAAAGATTTGTGAACTTTGTTCTGTGTCATCAGCCTCTTGTTCTGGAAACAGTTATCTTAGCTTAGCATAAGGACTTGAAACACTTAGGTTAGCATAAAGAATGGAAATAGCTTAGCTTAGCATATACACCAGAAACAGTTTAGTGTGGCAGTGTGTGATTGTAATAGGCAGAGAAATAGTTGCCCCCCATTTAATTTTCATGCTCAGGTTTAGAAACAACTGGTTAAACTGTTTAAGTCCGTCTAACTACGATATCATCATGTGTGTGTTGAAAAAGGTTATTTGTCAAAAACTCAGCTTCTCCAAGTGTTAAGAAGTTTTTTCCCTTTTCTTTTTATAACTTAACAGATAGTGTTATAGACTTAAAGAGTAAACTGACCAGTTTGAAAGTGAGTCCCCACATTTTGCTGGATGGCGGACACGAGTCAGTGTGGACCGCAGCAGTAAAACAGAGAACTGTTTAAGGTCGGTAAAAGCTCTAATAAAGTCTAAACTAAGTGCTAAGTATAAAGGCACAAGAATGAGTTCTCAGTAAAAGACATGTTGAACAGACCAACAGTGTTAAGTTCATGATACTAGTGTGAAGTGTCAAGCTAAGCTAAAGTGAGGACATATACCAGGGCTCATTCTTTCATTCAGCTAAGAAGTGAGTCTGCAGACACATGGACCGACTGCACTCCTGTTAATGTTCTTTGTATTTTTTAAGCTTCTGAAAGAAATTAAATATGTTCCACCAAGACTGAGTCGGCCCATCGTTCTTAGCCATGTAGCATTAGCTTAGCATATACAGTGGAAACAGTTAGCTTAGCTTAGCATAGAGACTTTGAACTGACCTTTGACTTTGAGCTCCACCTGTTTCTCCATCAGGACTCTGCCCTCCCTGTAGACTCTGCAGGTGAAGGTTCCTCTGTCTCTGTCTGTTGGATGTTTCAGGGTCAGACTGAGGTCTCCAGGTCTCAGCAGGTCTTTCTTCATCTCTGTTCTGTTTCTGTAAAACTCGTCCTGTTCTTCAGGTTGGTCAGAGCCGTCCTGATACACATGGACCTTCCTGTTGTCCTTGTCCTTCCACTCCACTGTGACGTCTCCAGGCGGGTCAGCTGTGGTTATGAAGGGCAGCTGGACAGACTCCGCCCCTGATTCCACCTCCACCTCCACCTGTGGGACTGAGAGGACAACAGACACAACATGAGCTGGACAGACAGCAACAGGTGACTGTGATCTCTCTTCGATCCACACATGGAGCTTTTTAAACCCTGACAGAGCAGATTGGACTGGGTCTAACAGAATTTCTCCTTTAGATCCAGGACTGAAGACTGGGACAGTTAGCTTAGCTTAGCATAAAGACTGACCTTTGACTTTGAGCTCCACCTGTTTCTCCATCAGGACTCTGCCCTCCCTGTAGACTCTGCAGATGAAGGTGTTTGTGTCTGTTGGATGTTTCAGGGTCAGACTGAGGTCTCCAGGTCTCAGCAGGATTTTCTTCATCTCTGTTCTGTTTCTGTAAAACTCGTGCTGTTCTTCAGGTTGGTCAGAGCCGTCCTGATACACATGGACCTTCCTGTTGTCATTGTCCGTCCACTTCACTGTGGAGACTTGAAGCAGGTTAACTAAAGCTCTGCAGGGCAGCTGGACAGACTCCGCCCCTGATTCCACCTCCACCTGTGGGACTGAGAGGACAACAGACACAACATGAGCTGGACAGACAGCAGCAGGACTGACAGGAACAGCAGCTCCCTGTTCCATCCTTCTCTAACAGAAACCAATGGAAACTAGTTTGTGAATGAAGACATGTTTCATTGTTCCTGACATTTGGAGCAGTTCCCAAAGAACGAGTCAGGAACCAATCAGATGAATGAATCAGTAACAGTGTTCCTGAAGAACTGACTCACGGACTGTGCAGTCCATGATGACAAAGGACTGAGACCAGACTCTGAGACTCTGTTAGTGAGATTATTGGGAAACTACAGTTACAGACAAAATCCAACAATTACACAGCTGGATAGAAAAGGTCAGAAACAACAAGAACATGTTTGTTGTCTGGTCCCATTGGACTGGAACTGGACTAATGACTCCAGTGATACTAAAGTCCAGGTTTCAGTCCTGATTGAGGACCATCAGCAGCTACTTATTAGAGACTGATTCATTCTGTGTTTGGTCCTGAAATGAGCTGAGACACAAAGATCAACTACAGGAAACATGGTAACCAGCAGCATTATGGGTAATGTAGTAGTGACATACCTGTCCTGAAGTAGTAACAATATATGAAAAGACCCACAGCAACAGCAAGAACCACAAGAACCACAGACACAGCAACAAGACCTTTGGCCCAGGGTGGAACTTCTGTGGAGAACAGAAACATAAAGAACAACATGACCTCTGACCTCTGACCTGTACCTACAGCAGGTGTTGGTGCTGACCTTTGACCTGCAGCTCTACATCTGCCAGTCTTTTTTCGTTTCCAAACGCTGTGATGGTGCAGGTGTAGGTGCCGCTGTCAGAGAGGCGGGGTTTTCTCAGAGTGAGGCTCAGGTCTCCAGTGTCCAGAGCGTCAGTTTTCATCGACGTTCGGTCTCTGTAACGCTGGTTTTGGTTTTTGAGGTCGTCACCTTGCAGGTCCCGCTGGTGGACGGTTGAAGGTGTGAGGTCGTAGCGGCTCCACACCACTGTGGGACGCAGAGGTACAGAAGAGATCAAACATGGCAGCAGGATTGACTCCGCCCACTCAGACACCTCTACACCAAAGGCATGCTGGGAAACTGTGAGGACACAGAGACAGAAACGTGCATCAGTGGTTCAAACTGGACTCAGATGTTGTTGCTGACTAACACTTGTACAAACCAAATGACAAAGTTGGACTTTGGATAAGCAGAGTCAAACTAACAATGATCAGGGGCAGGAAGTGCTCAGATTGTTGGGACCTGGACTGGAAAGTCCCTGTTTGGCTGCTCAGACCACAGGCCATTAGTTTGTTTCTGGGGAACAAATCATCAGAAGCAGTGGAGAGTGGAGACATCCATCAGTGGCAGAGTCTCCTCAGGTGTGTTTGGTACCTGCCTACCACAGGTGTGTAAACACTGGACTGGACTTGCAGGCAGGTTTGTTATCTACTCTTTCCTTCCTCAGTAACTCAGACCGGTCTGATCTGGTTCCCTGGTTCACATTAGACACAAACACTGTGTGAAACTACCAGTTACCAAGTGAAGTTTCATGACATTTGGTCTCATGTTCAGTGTTTATTAAGAAGGAATTTCATTGATATTGTTTGTCTTTTTCCTTTAGAGCTTCAGCTTCACAGGTTGGTCCTGTTGGATTTCTTTGATCTACTGTGGGTCCAGATTTGTGCTGTTGGTTCTGTTTCCTGTTGGTCACTGATTTACTGTAGATTTGCTCTTTTTGATCCACTGGACAAGTTTAGAACCAACTAATTCCAGTCAGTGTGTTCACATCTCATCAGTCAATAAAGCAGATATAGTTCTTCCATGACCTGCAGTGACCTGGGGACTGTCAATGATTGACTTTAATTGTGGTCGTGATACAAAGACGCTGCTGTGTCAGTCTGTCATGGTTGAAATTGTGTCTTCTAGTTAGGATTGGAGGCTCCTTTATTTTTAGCCCTGAATGATTTCAATATTTGTCGATGTGAAGTTCTTTTGATAAGATCACAGATACTTGGTCCCTTTTCTTCTCAGTCCTTTGGCTGTGGATCAGACTCAGGGCATGAAAAACCACCATCATGGTGCAGTTACACCGAGGATGAAACAGCAAAGAGCTGAAGTGTTGGTGAATCAGATCAGAGGGAGAAAGGTGGTCTTACCGTGCACCAGGATCCCAAACACCACCAACATCTTCATCTTCACTAAAGGCTCCAACAAACACAAAGTCCCCGTAAAGCTGCTTCTTCCTAAACTGAGTTCAGCTTCAAAAACAGCTTCAGGACGTGTTGACAGCAGCTGCCACTGCCCTTCCTCAGCTCCTCACACTTTCTCTTTCTCTTTCAGCTCCAGGAAGCTGATTGGTAACTACAGGATCAGGTTCCATCCCTGCTCAGGTGTTACTTAATAACTAACTGTTCTGTGGACTGTGTGGGGTCAGAGGTCATGGCTCAGGTGGAGTGTGTGTGTGTTTTATGAAGGATCAACGTCGTCTGACTCGTGTGACCGATGACAGACGGAGCAGCAAACAGATGAGTGTGTGTTCTGACACACACACACATTGACTATTTGAAATGCTTTGTACTGTAGTATCACTGTAGTATTACTGTAGTATCACTGTAATAATAATAATAATAACTTTATTTATAAGGCGCCTTAGGAACAGCAAGAGCTGACACAAAGCGCCGTACACCAAAGCAAAAAATTTCTATACACACACACACACACACACATATATATATATATATATATATACATTTACATAAATAAGAATTTTAAAAGTAAGTTAAGAGTTTTATAAAATAAAAACAATAAAAACAGTCCATATTCACTCCATCACACCGGTCCAAAGGCTTGAGTATACAAATAGGTTTTAAGTTGAACTTTGAACATAACTAATGTAGGGGCTTGTCTTATGTGCAAAGGCAAATTGTTCCACAGCCTTGGGGCAGCAACAGAGAAAGATCTATCTCCACAGAGCCTCCTCCTCCTTTTTGGTACATCAAGAAGCAGGAGGTCGGCTGATCTGAGGGAGCGGCCAGGAGTATAAGGGTGAAGGAGTTCAGTAAGATAAGAAGGGGCAAGACCATTTAAAGATTTAAAAACAAATAATAAAACCTTAAAATGAACCCTAAAAGACACTGGCAGCCAGTGGAGTGCAGCCAGGACTGGTGTGATGTGCTTGTATTTTCGCTTTCCAGTTAAAAGACGAGCCGCCGCATTTTGGACCAGCTGGAGACGTGAAAGGGAAACTGACTGACCCCAACATACAGAGCATTACAGTAATCAAGGCGTGATGTAACAAAGGCATGGATTACTAGCTCAAAGTGCTGCTCTGACACTGCTGCTTTGTAGTATCAGTTTGTGTGTAGTATCACATTCAAAATGTGCCCAACCTGTCAGGGTCTGTATCTTTTGACTTCCTGTTTCTTTTATTTTGTAGGATCCTGATAGGAACTGGTTTTTGTTTTACTGTGTTCACTTTACGTTGACCTAATTAGTTCCTGTTTTCACCTGTTCCTTGTTTGTGTCTTGCCTTTATATACCTTTGTTGTCCATGTTTTAGTTGCCAGGTTGTCTGTGTAGACACTGTTTTGTGAAGCCATTGTTCTGAGAGCTGTTAATGCATGGTTTTGGGTCCTGATAGACATTGTTCGAGCCTGTTGATACACTTGTGTTTTCTTTTGGTGAAAACACCAGTGTGTTTATTGTTACTACACGATACATGTCTCGTTAGAACAGGAAAAGTATTGACAAGGCAAACTGCTTAAATAGCTGAGATGACGATAACAAGAAAAGAACCTACAGAGGAAATAACTTAAATATACTGAGGAGTTGTTAAGTTTGTTTCTCCTCATTTAACAGTAACAAACATGATCGACTTAATCAGGACAAAGTAAGGAACAAATAGCTGCATTGGCTAAAGAATGAAGAGCACACAGTTTATAATGACGTGTTTAACTTTTAAATTAAAGTAAAAGTAGCATATCTCTATAGGTAGTGTGTTCCCACAGGACACCTGGACTCGTCAGCCTAAGTGAAGCCGACCATCTTCCACAGGTTAATATGGTCCAGCTGGTATAAATGTGTTCATGTAGTGTGAGCGCTCAACAGAACATTTAATGTTATAAAGTCTAAGAGATGCTGGCCAGTGTTTGGGCCTGTTGAAGGCGCTGAAGGAGGGAGTCCTCTTGGACCAGACGTCAGACTGAGCGTCGGTCAGACTGTGGCTGTGGTGAAAGCTCTGATGTCTTGTCAGGATGATTCTGTTTCAAAGGGAAGAACTGCACAAGAAGACGGTTGTTCAGGCCCAGTGTCGGTCAGCAGGCTCAGCTTCTAGCCACAACTGTCCAAGTGTCGTGGTTCGGGTTCTGGACTCGGACCAGTGCCTGTGACGTTGATGCAGGGACCGACTGCTGGTTGTGCTAAGGGGAGCAGCTGTAGCAGCCTCAGTGGTGACTAAGGCTGAACAAAGGAAACAGGTTTCCCTTCGCTTTGGTTTGGATGAAACAGGCTGAAACACTGTTCAGTGTTTTAACGTCACACTAAACTAAATGAATAAGGGGAGGGAGGGTCGTCCACGCCGCCCAGACCTGGTCTGGATTTAGCCCAACATTTCCATCACACCACAAAAAAGGTATTTTTCAAATAAATTTACTAACATAAACCATGTTTTCGAGATATTCAATGAAATGTCACACATAGATGTGCCCAAATGTATAATTGTATTTATTTTAAGGATTTTAAAGATAATATTTATCCTTTTTTTAGATGACAAGCAATTTTTAACTGTGTCACTGAAGCCTTTCAATCAAGTTCTTACATGGCACAATCATGAGTTTTCCAATCCCGGAAGTGAATTGTAACCATGAGTGCATCATTTTTAAAACTGGAAAATATTATTAGTGTGACTGTTATTACTATGAATTTTATGTATAAATATGTGTTGTGATGGAGATGACATTGTGTGGTGGAAAAGACAGCATTTGTTGGAAATGACATGACACACAGCGAAGCTGAATAATGTTCACTTTTATTATCTTTGACACAAAATAACATCCATTTGGAAACATAACATTGTTATTCAAACTTTAAACAATAAGAAACATTTCATCAGATGGTAGAAAATTGCTCCTTCCCTGTTTGCTATGTGCTGAAACCTACAAGCACGTTGCAAAAGTTGAACTAAAAGAGTTTATGGCGATCAAATTCAAACCATAGATTTTTCCATTTTCAAATTATATGTTAAAAGTTGAAACTAATATTATCATTCATTCATTTTTCTGAAATGAGTGCTTTCAACTTATAAACCAACTGTCAAATTTGCATATGGAGGCTTTCCTGTATCCTTCTGCTCAAGAGCAGCGCATATTTCTGCCCAAACTGTGGGATGCAACATCACGTACCTCTTTGTAACTGGTTGAGGCTCTGGGACCAGTCTAACAATATCTTCAAGTCGGTACCAGATCATGTCCTCTCTCATTGGCCAAAAAAACCTGTTTTTGCCAACACAACTCATGGTTTGTACCAAAGCACAGCTGTCAGAGTCAACATCCTGCATGATGCCTGGATAAGGATCAGCATCATATGTGACCACACACCATTTTCCCATCAGTCCCTCATGAAGGTCTCCAATGGGCTGAGCTGTGGTGACAGGTGTGCTTTTGGATGCAGGAGTCTCAGTATCACCTGTTACTTCCATGTCTACTGTCTGTGGACCAGAACATCTGCAAAGCTGGGGCTCTGAACAAAAGCAGCTTAGAATACGCCAAGATATTTCTCCTGGTCTTGTAGAGACAATCTAGAGGAGCGCATGGTATTCAGATTACACACATAAACATGAATAAACATAAATGCTTTACACACATCAAACCACCTTCTCATAGAAAAACTGATCTGGATGTGGTGAAAATTACCTGATGTATCTGCATTGTGCCTCGGATAGTCTGCAGGCCATCACGAAGGAGACTGTCCATTTTCTCAGTCTCCTTCTCAGTGACATACATCAGCTTCACAGTAGATGGCTGTTTTGAGAGTTCCTCATACAGCACCCTTCCATTTGGAAGATCAATGCCATTTGCCACTATTGAGTCACCCTGCCGTTTAACAGCTGCACCAATCCCATCAGCTGGGCCTTTTCCATGTCCCGCCTCCAGAAAGTTCCATGTGATCCTTTTGAATCCAATCTGAAAGGGAATTTTGCTTAAGAAAAAGAAGTTTTTCTTGGACCTGTACTGGGTGGTTGGCCCATCACTGATGCCATGCAGTGTGGTTGCTGCTGGTTTCAGTGCTTTGAGGTAGGGGAGCACTGCGTTGAGATGAGCCCAGATAGCTGATGGGTCATGGCGCATTGATGAGCTAATGGAACAGAAAGACACCACCCCAGTTTTGGTGTGAGCCACACCTGTATGGAGAGTGGCCTGTCTGTGGGAATCACCAAAATGTACTGCTTGGATCTCATTCGCATATTTACACAAATAGTTTTCTGCAAAATCAATTTGCAAGACAATATCACCTCCGCTTATATTTTCCTTCAGGGCCCTGAGAGCAGAATACTGATGTATGATGTTGTAGATGTGTTGTAAATGACCATTAAATCCCCCATTCATTGAATTGGCTTGGCATCTTCGCATCCTCCAGTAGAGGGCGGTGTAGCTTCAAAGATCACTCCACGAAGGATTTCTCAAGAAAGGACTTTCTTATTAAATGGAGCCAAATATTACTGAAGAACACTTTATTGAAATATGTTGGCATGATAGAGACTCAGTGTGGGACAAATTTAACGTGGATAACTGAAGTTAGAAAGGTTTGTCTAGCACCTGGCTGATAAAGGGCACAAGGTGTCGCTTTCACATTCTTATTTAGTGACTTAGAAACAATTTCCGTTTATGGTTAATTGAAGTTATGGGCTAACGCTAAGCAGGTAGTTAACAGTCGGTTGTCAGCGTAATAACATATTATAGATAATAAGATTTATGCATGTTTTGTATTTTTAGTTGGCAAATGTCTAATTAGTGTATGTTTTGTTCTGTCTTCAATCAGCTCTTACGGTGTTTTACAATCAAAGTGGATTTGGATGGTCCTGGAATAAAAGCTTTTGTAAACATCAGTTATCAGAGAGTAAAGTGCATTGGTTCAGCTGGGAATGCTACATGTGTTTTCCCATCTTTTTGTTAAGTTGGTCTGAAACATCATCCAGCAGTGTCTGTATAGTCCCCTGGACTTTTTCCTTGACTGTGAGGTGAGCTTTACATTTTTCTTTTGTTCCATCTTTTCCAGCCTTCTCCCTCTCCTCTTCCTTGCTTTTCCATTCAAACCACCAGGTCTGCTCTCCTGCATCAAAGTCAGAGGTGGGCAGTTCCTTGTCCTTGCGGTCAGGGCAGTCCCTGTACATGCACTCCTTTGTTGGAGTTGTGCATGCCACAGACTCCATTAGGTCATTGGGTTTGGCACTTTTTGTTACTGTGTGATAAAACAGTCTGTCTGCCATGAACTGGAGGTTTGCATGTATTTTGCAAAGGCATGTGTCTCTGTCCTTGATTGTTGGAACATGTGCTGTAAGAAACTGCAGTCTCAGGATGTTCCATTCTACATTTCTGATAAAGTGTTCTCATGGACTCAACAAGGAAACGTTTTTGCATTTGTTTCTTGCTCTTTGTAATTGTCTCCTTCTTTCCTGTTGTTATCCTACTGTTGTCATCACGCTCCAGAAATGATGTTCTCTTTTCCTCCACTTCTTTGCTGATTTTGTCACACTGCATTTTTCGGGTGTACTGGAGTCTGATGGCCCTTGTCACATTTGTTTTCATCAGCTTAGGTGAGAACCCAAACTCCTTTTTGGCAAAGCAGAGTGAGCAGTATTTCTTCAGAAGCTGACCAGCTACAACTTTGGAGCTCACTTGACGATCTCTAGCAGTGTGCATATTTTGGTATTTCTTTTTTCTCTGTGAAATAATTGTGTTCTGAAACAGGAGAGTTCTTTTTAAACCCTTTGTTCTCTGCTTCATCTGTTGTTTGGTTTTGAGCTCTGGGGAATTGGCCGTTTCCATTTTCTCCTTAAGTCGGTCACAACTTTTCTTGTATTTTTCTACCTTCCGTAAAGCATCTTCAAGCTTCACAGTAGTTGCATAAAGATCTCTGTAGACCTTTGCCCTTGTCTTTGCCACCTTTTCCCTCCCTCTTCTCTGTGCACAGTTTTTAGGTGCAGGCAGTCGAGGTGTTTGGGGTGGCTCAGTGGAGCTGGAGTTACCTGGTGAGGCATATTCTGGATCAGTACCAATGTCTTCTGGTGACTGTGGTGGTGTTGTTCCAGCCATAAAACTCTCAACTTCAGCCAGTCTTTTCAACCTTCTGCGTCTGTTTTGTTGAGAAGTTCGCCATTGTCTTCTAACTTTTCTTTTCTCTCTGTGTGTCAATTCTGCCACAGATTTGACACACACCTTTTTCTTTTTTTTTCAGGTATCTTTCTCTGTCTTTTCTGAGAAACTCTTGGTATTTAAGTGGATCTGATTTAATCCTTTCTCTGTATGTTTTTGATCTGGCTGCTGTGGTCTTGCGTGCCATCTAAAGAACAGACGGTGCCGCCTTTAAGTATCTATTCTATTCTTGTAGTTTAAGTGTATACACAAGTGTTGAAGTGTTGAAGTTGTGTTTTGTATAACTATTACTATAGTACTCAAAGTACACAATAATAAATGCTATTTTTCTCATTATTTGTACATTCAAAGGAAATATGAGCTGTTTGGAAATGACGACCAATAAACCTACACTGGTTTTGCAAACATTTACCTTGATTTTTTTCTTGTTTCTTTCCATGGAGCTAACTATGCTCTCCTGGCATGTGCTCTACTGTCACATGACAATTGCTGTGGTTGCAAGTAAACAGTGTTTAAAAACAAAACAAAACTGAAGTTGCATTTTGTGGTGTGTGGTGGAAATGACAGTGACCCAAGGGACAGGTGTTCTTTTTTATGAAAAATACATAAAATCCTAATCTATCTCACAAACACATGATACATTTCATTAAAATAAGGAGTTTATGTGTCATTTGTCCATAAAGTTACTGTTAGATCAAAATTGAACTCAATATTATGAGGATTGAATGTACAAAATCTGGTCCAGGGACAAAGGAAATATAGCAAAAAACAGTTATACAAAACCATATTTTATAGAATAAAAATAATAATTGATCTATCTTTTATTTTTTGTATGTTCATCTTAGTGTCAAAAATAAAAAATGAAAAATGTGTTTTTGTTTTTCTTATTTCTGCCAGGGACCCAAATTCTTCAATAGTTGGAGAATGACCCATTAACTCTCTGCAGAGTGTTAAGGGTTAAGAATTATATAAACTCTGGACTAGTGTTGAATTTAACCCTGGTGATGTTCCTGTGTGTTAAGGAGCCACGGGCCAATGTTCACGTTCGATCTGATGATCTTTTATTTCGGTTTACGGCAGATTATTTGTCTCATTCTTCTCGTTGCAACATTAACGTGAACACATAGCAGCTTATTTAAATGGACTGGACTCATCCGTTCGGACTGTAGACGTACATCAGGGAACAGTCACAGAATCACCGTAGAGACCAGACGGGGCTCCGAGAGGCCTCATTCCAGGTGCGGTGCTCGCCGTGCGACGCATTTCCAATAATTAGATATGTTGACTGAACTGTGACTGTATTCAGAGCTGTTGAAAATGAGCTATAAAGTTCCTTCAAACAGTTTCAGAATGAAAACGTATCTGTAGGGTGTCTGATCTGAAGAACGTCACTACCGACCATGATCTGGATGCCGCTGTTCTCGAGATCCTCAGTTATGATCCAGATACAGGATATGAGATGATGATGGGTCATCTTAAGGAACACTAATTCAAAGGAAGTGTTTAGTGTCATCTATCGCAGAACCTGGAGTATTTTCTTTCACTTTGCTAAACCAACATCAGAGTTAGCCGATCAACACTTGATATAACAGAGCAGGCCTATAAACCCATGTTGTTCATCTGTGTTTGGGCCAAACATTCTCAGGTTTCTGCAGGTTCTTTATTGCAGGACGACGTGAACAAGAATCCATGAAGCCCGTGGACCCACATGGCATCAGAGTGCTACTGTACAGCTCCGAACTTTGAGGCTCAGGAGATCTTCATTTCCAGCTCCTAACAGCCTGTGGCACATTGATGGCAACCACAGACTAATATGGTGAGGCTGTGCTTTGGGAATCAGTCGGCCTCTACAATAGTTTCATACAATAAACAACCTGGACAGCAAATATACAGAAGTAGAAGCAGAATCTCTGCAGCTGAAAACATGTCTCCCATGTCACATGTTGCTTGTGGACTGTTTTACAGATGGAGGACTGTGGTCCATGGTGGTCCACGGCTTTAGCCGTCTTATTGTTTACCTGTCTGCAGCCACCAATAACCCTGCACCAACAGGGCTCATCGGCTTCTTGGAACCTGTTGGTACTTTGGACTAGCATCTGGTGTGAGGTCTGACACAGGAGGGGCAAATACTGAAGTGACACCCTATGTGGTAACACACAGAGGAGCCAACCGTAATTCTCCCATTACTGGAAGAAGGACAAGTGATCAGAGGTGATGATGTTCATAGCAAATGTTTAAGATTTCATGATTTCTCTTCCTGGACTTTGACATTTTATCTTATTATCCAATTATTAGAACATGACCTTAAAATATGTTAAGAAGCTTTTGGGGTCCCAAAGGTGGAGCAGATGTGTAGAGGCTCAGCCTGCACCACAACTATTTCAGCCTGCTCAGTCTTATGACATTAAGGGTCTTGCCATGTTTGCAGGATAGAGAGGTTATGGGCTGATGTCTCTGGGGGAGTGTTGGATCTGTTTTACTCCAGTTTCTGCAGTTTGGAAGATGAAGGTCTACTCAGTCCAGATGATGAAATCCATCTGTGTGCACTGCATTGGAGCTTTTTACCACACATCCAGAGGCACCTGGAGTTTTTCAAGGAAGGGTGGAACAACCACAAACTGCCAACTGAACTCAATCGGCCACCTCTTCAGATATGGACCCTGAACCAGCGTGAGGGGGAAGACCCTGCCCAGGTTTATTAGAACTGATACTGGCCAGATTTATGTCTCATGATAGTACCTCATGCTAATAAAGCACCACAACATGGTCCAACAGGGTGACATTTACATATATTACCTCTAAATCTACTTTATCACTCAAAAGGGTTTTTATGTGTTCATGCCCCCCCCCCTTTCTTCAGACCGATACCAGGTACAGAATAGACTGGGAAGACCCATCTGGCTACCACACTGAAGGCCTCAGAATTCCTGAAGTGCAGCTTCCACAGGCATTGAGTCCTGAAGAAACTCAGCAGTTTCCAAATCCTCATGGTTCGTTCTCTGATGTGTTAAACGTGTTAGTGCCACCGTTGCTATGGTAACTCAAATATGTACAACATGTCTGTACCTTAACTATCATTCTTCCTTCTAATTGTATTTTTTATCTCATCACTTTAGGCTCAGAATTCCATATATCTGATTAGGATTTATTGTTTTACTAGTTAAGAACCATATAAACTATAGACACATGTTCTTGGAATATCATTTATTGCAACCGTGGACCAAAGACAAACCAGGTTTCTTGTTAAGGCAGCCATATCCAGTGTTAACATGAAGCACAGGGACGAGAAGAAGAAGTTTCCTAAACCACTTTTAGTCCAGGACTCCCAGCTAGGACTTTGGAGGCTGAGCCAGGAGCTCTGAGAGGACTCTAAGAAGCTTTGGGAATACGGGCCCTGATTAATACAAACTGGAAAACAGCAGAAACTGGAAAATGACTGGGTGTTAATTGGGAATGATGGGAATATGAAATGGGATACTGTTAGTTTCCACTGTATGGAGTCACACTGACACTAGTCCAATATGGAACATGGACCTGGGAACAGTGATGTTCTCCAGACCCTCGTAGTGTCACTGTAACACTGTTTGGGAGGGAAAGAAGGAACTCTAGCAGAGTCTTCAATGTTCAGCTGTTTAGGAAATGTTCATCTGACTCTGTAGAGTGTGGAGCTACAGGAACCTGACAAGGTGTTGAAGCCGACTCTGGAAAACTTCATTCAACACTGGACTTTGGGTTTTGTTGGAGTCGATGGAAGAAGGAAGACATTTTTATTTGTGGCCAAATGGATGAAAAAGATATTTGGGTCGTCTGCTTGATGAAAATGGAAACTTATCAACACAGAATGAAATGAACAAAAACACAATTTAGAAAGTGCAGAAAAAGACGACTGCAAATAACAAGCAGAATACCAGTGACATCACACCGATCACTGTGACATCACTGATCAATACTGATCAATAGTGAGTGTCAGACTGTGAGAGTCAGGAGGAGTCAGAGTGAAGAAGAAGACAAAGCGTCCTCTGTTCTTCATCCATCGTCCATCAGCTCCTTCACCTCCATTTTCTCTCTGATCCAAAGTCAGATCTGATCAATAATCAAAGACTGATCAAACTGATTGATCAGCCATCAGAGGAGTTGGATCAGTGGAGCTGCTTCTGTTCCTGATGTCCACTGATTCTTCTTTGTCCTCAATTCTCTTCAATCATCTGCAGAGGAGACAGAAGACAGTCAGAGACAAACAACCAGAGACAAACAAACAACCAGAGACAAACACAGAGACCTCTGACCTTTGACCCTGAGCATCACTTGTTTCTTTCTCAGGAGTCTTCCCTCCCTGGAGACTCTGCAGGTGAAGGTTCCTGTGTCTACGACTGTTGGATGTTTCAGGGTCAGACTGAGGTCTCCAGTTCTCAGCAGGTCTTTCTTCATCACTGTTCTGGTTCTGTAATACTCGAGCTGTTCTTCAGGTCGGTCAGAGCCGTCCTGATACACATGGACCTTCCTGTTGTACATATTCTTCCACTCCACTCTGACGTCTTCAGGCAGGACAGCTGTGGTTATGAAGGGCAGCTGGACAGACTCCGCCCATGATTCCACCTCCACCTGTGGGACTGAGAGGACAACAGACACAACATGAGCTGGACAGACAGCAGCAGCAGCACTGACACATTTTCTTTGACTGTATGAAGTGAAATATTTGTAGTGGAAACAGGTCTGACTGGTTCCAGTCTGAAATCTGTCCCATTGGTCCATTTAACAGAGACAGAGTCTGTGGTGTGTGAACAACCAACAGCACAACTCCCTGTTTCTTCACTAACTTAGTGTCATTGTCAAATGTCCAGATCAAACCTTTATTTACTGGCTCTGACTGAGGATTAGTGGCCCATGATGGGACTCCACTAACTGGGAGGACAAACTGCACATTTCCATGTTTCCATCAATCGATCGATCGATCAATAAACCTTTATTAGTGAAGTTTGGACTGACAAAGACCAAAATCAGGGACACAGTCAATATCACATGGAGGAGAGTTCCACAGTTTAGGAGAGACCACAGTGAAAGGACAGTCTAGACCTCAGGACTTCCAACAGTAGCAGAGTCCAGGACCTAAGTGCTTCACTAATTGGAATCTATTGGTAAGAAATGAAGGGGATTTGGACTGAGCTGTAACTGAAACATGAGCTGAGCTCCCATGTGGTTTCTAAACAAACTGAAAGTCCTCAGCCATGTTTCTCATTTATCTTTTCCACAGATTCCATCATCCCAGATGTAAATGTTATTGGTGGATAACCATGATGTTACTGGGGACATTGTTTTTTGGGAGGAGCTTTAATGGGACATGGCCCTTAACTTTTTACATTTTAATGAGAGTCAAACAGAGGTAGTCCTATAAACAGCTCCTCTGTCTCTCTGTTGGACCTGGGCCCACTTAAGCCATATTCAAGCCTGTGGTGACAAACCTTGGTGTGAAAATGGACCCTGATTTTAAACTGGACCATCAGACTAACAATGTTGGAAAAGCTGGTTTTTATCAACTGGGACTTTTGTCCAAAGTAAAACCGTTTTAATCTAAGTCTAATTTTGAACCTGTCATAGACGCTTTTATCACAACACACTGGACTCTTGTAAAGCTCTGTAGACAGCCAGTCCTCAGTCTCACTCCTGTCCTGTAACTTCTCTTCACTGGCTTCTGGTCCATTTTGGAGTCGATTTCAGGATTTTATTGTCTGTGTTTAAAGGTCTTAATGGTCTTGCCCCCTTTTATATCTCGGACCTTTTAAATCCCTACACTCGGTCCCTCAGGTCAACTGATCAGCTGCTCCTGGAGCTTCCAAAGACCAGACTCAGGAGCAGAGGAGACCGTGAGATCTCAGTCGTGGGGCCTGTGCTCTGGAATAAAGTCCATGTGAGACAGTCCTCTGGTCTGGCTGCTTTTAAAAAACGTCTCCAAACCCACTTTTATTCCTTGGCCTTTATCTCAGACTGAGAGTCGTCCACTTTTGGGTTTTAGGTTGTTTTCTTTTCTCACCTTTAAAGAGCTTGGCAGGAATCCATTGTTGGGAAAACGTTATCAGCAGTTACCTTCCATTTAGCTTGTTAAATATTGTTTATGCACACATTGTTGCAAAGAGTAATGCAGACCTGACACACTAAAGAAAGAAGGTTAAAGCTCTGTCTCCACGGTGTGAAGAGACACACAAGGTATTGAAAAGAGCGTAGGAACACAGCAGTTACACTCACAGTAATACTGCGTACTAATATACCTTTGTAGATGTAGATATGAACAGCAGGTTAACACTGTGTTGTGACTCAGAGTAATTAGACACTGAAAGCTGGAGGCAGAGAAGAGACTGGACCTCGACCCTGCTGAGTGATGAATAACTCCAAATAAGGGAGGGACAGATAAGACTGAGGCTTCTAACTTCCTAGTTCTCACAACAGGGCCCCCAGGGATTGGAGGAGACAAGTGCTAAGAGGCCAGGACTGAGCCTGAGCACCGACAAGGGGTGTCAAGTGAAAAACCGCGACTTCCCCCACCTGTAGTTAACCAATGAGATGTGATTTTTGGCTGACATATAATCCTTGTACAAGAGTTTGGAATTTCAATTAAAACTCGTGTGTGAACCAAAAGAATTTCTCCTCTGCTAATTTCCAATAAACAGACACTGACACCATCCAATGGTCATTTGGTTTCAGAGGCTGCACTGTCTCAGGTCAAAACAACAAAACTGAGTCAAATTGTTTAAAAAAACAGCAGAACATCTGGAAACTCCATCACCATGAGATCTAGTTTTGTTCCTGTCTGTTCATGGTTTTGTTCATGTTTGTTCATGTCTCTTTGCTTTTTTCTATATGTTTTTAATTTTTAATGAACTTTGAACTTGTCTTTGATATTTGTTGTCTCTCATTTCACTGATCATTGATTTTGTTTTTATCCCTTAATTTATAAAGATTTGTGAACTTTGTTCTGTGTCATCAGCCTCTTGTTCTGGAAACAGTTATCTTAGCTTAGCATAAGGACTTGAAACACTTAGCTTAGCATAAAGAATGGAAATAGCTTAGCTTAGCATATACACTAGAAACAGTTTAGTGTGGCAGTGTGTGATTGTAATAGACATAGAAATAGTTGCCCCCCATTTAATTTTCATGCTCAGGTTTTGAAACAACTGGTTAAACTGTTTAAGTCCGTCTAACTACGATATCATCATGTGTGTGTTGAAAAAGGTTATTTGTCAAAAACTCAGCTTCTCCAAGTGTTACGAAGTTTTTTCCCTTTTCTTTTTATAACTTAACAGATAGTGTTATAGACTTAAAGAGTAAACTGACCAGTTTGAAAGTGAGTCCCCACATTTTGCTGGATGGCGGACACGAGTCAGTGTGGACCGCAGCAGTAAAACAGAGAACTGTTTAAGGTCGGTAAAAGCTCTAATAAAGTCTAAACTAAGTGCTAAGTATAAAGGCACAAGAATGAGTTCTCAGTAAAAGACATGTTGAACAGACCAACAGTGTTAAGTTCATGATACTAGTGTGAAGTGTCAAGCTAAGCTAAAGTGAGGACATATACCAGGGCTCATTCTTTCATTCAGCTAAGAAGTGAGTCGATATTTGCCACATGTTGTATCTGGTCTAAAACTAGACTATTAGTTTTGTTGGTCAGAGGATCCACCAGTGTTAAAACGTTATCATCTCATTAAGGGAACAAAGAATATGAACATGGTCTGAGAGTAAAACAGGTTTACTTTAATAAATGCAAATCATGAGAGTAAAAAGTGATTTAAAAACAAAAGGTTAGAAGCTGCATAAAACTGGAACTGTCATGTGACTTCATAGAACCAATGGTTGATGAGGTAAAGTGCATATCTTGTCAATTCATGAGGGTTATGTATAAGACTGTTCAACTATATATCTAAGGCAGTGATGTGCTGGTTTATGGTTGTTCCAGGACTATTTTAGGTCCTACTGTGTTTGTTTAGAGTATTTGTAATGTAATAACTAATCAGCAGAAGAAGAGAAGTCAGGATGTGATGAGTGAGTCTGCAGACACATGGACCGACTGCACTCCTGTTAATGTTCTTTGTATTTTTTAAGCTTCTGAAAGAAATTAAATATGTTCCACCAAGACTGAGTCGGCCCATCGTTCTTAGCCATGTAGCATTAGCTTAGCATATACAGTGGAAACAGTTAGCTTAGCTTAGCATAGAGACTTTGAACTGACCTTTGACTTTGAGCTCCACCTGTTTCACCATCAGGACTCTTCCCTCCCTGTTGTAGACTCTGCAGGTGAAGGTGTTTGTGTCTGTTGGATGTTTCAGGGTCAGACTGAGGTCTCCAGTTCTCAGCAGGTCTTCCTTCATCTCTGTTCTGTTTCTGTAAAACTCGTCCTGTTCTTCAGGTCGGTCAGAGCCGTCCTGATACACATGGACCTTCCTCTTGTCCTTGTCCGTCCACTTCACTGTGGAGACTTGAAGTAGGTTAACTAAAGCTCTGCAGGGCAGCTGGACAGACTCTGCCCCTGATTCCACCTCCACCTGTGGGACTGAGAGGACAACAGACACAACATGAGCTGGACAGACAGCAGCAGGCGGCTGTGATCTCTCTCTGATCCACACATAGAGCTTTTTAAACCCTGACAGAGCAGATTGGACTGGGTCTAACAGAATCTCTCCTCTAGATCCAGGACTGAAGACTGGGACAGATAGCTTAGCTTAGCATAAAGACGGACCTTTGACTTTGAGCTCCACCTGTTTCTCCATCAGGACTCTTCCCTCCCTGTTGTAGACTCTGCAGGTGAAGGTGTTTGTGTCTCTGACTGATGGATGTTTCAGGGTCAGACTGAAGTCTCCAATTTTCAGCAGGATTCTCTTCATCTCTGTTCTGTTTCTGTAAAACTCGTCCTGTTCTTCAGGTTGGTCAGAGCCGTCCTGATACACATGGACCTTCCTGTTGTCCTTGTCCGTCCACTTCACTGTGGAGACTTGAAGCAGGTTAACTAAAGCTCTGCAGGGCAGCTGGACAGATTCCACCCCTGATTCCACCTCCGCCTGTGGGACTGAGAGGACAACAGACACAACATGAGCTGGACAGACAGCAGCAGGACTGACAGGAACAGCAGCTCCCTGTTCCATCCTTCTCTAACAGGAACCAATGGAAACTAGTTTGTGAATGAAGACATGTTTCATTGTTCCTGACATTTGGAGCAGTTCCCAAAGAATGAGTCAGGAACCAATCAGATGAATGAATCAGTAACAGTGTTCCTGAAGAACTGACTCAGGGACTGTGCAGTCCATGATGACAAAGGACTGAGACCAGACTCTGAGACTCTGTTGGTGAGATTACTGGTCCCATTGGACTGGAACTGGACTAATGACTGCAGTGTTACTAAAGTCCAGGTTCCAGTCCTGATTGTGGATCATCAGCAGCTACTTATTAGAGACTGATTCATTCTCTGTTTGGTCCTGAAATGAGCTGAGACACAGTCAAAGATCAACTACAGGAAACATGGTAACCATCAGCATTATGGGTAATGTAGTAGTGACATACCTGTCCTGAAGTAGTAACAATATATGAAAAGACCCACAGCAACAGCAAGAACCACAAGAACAGACACAGCAACAAGACCTTTGGCCCAGGGTGGAAATGGATCTGTAAATAAGAGAAACAGAGAGGACAACATGACCTCTGACCTCTGACCTGTACCTACAGCAGGTGTTGGGGTTGGTGCTGACCTTTGACCTGCAGCTGTACAGCTGCTAGTCTTTCTTTAAATCCAAGCTCTGTGATGGTGCAGGTGTAGGTGCCGCTGTCAGAGAGGCGGGGTTTTCTCAGAGTGAGGCTCAGGTCTCCAGTGATCAGAGCGTCAGTTTTCATAGATGTTCGGTCTCTGTAACGCTGGTTTTGGTCTGTGAGGATGACACCTACGTCATCTCGCTCATAAACGGTTGAAGGTGTGAGGTCGTAGCGGCTCCACACCACTGTGGGTTGGTCAGGTTCAAAAGAGGTCTGACAGGGCAGCAGGACTGACTCCACCCCCTCATACACCTCCACACCAAAGGCATGCTGGGAAACTGTGAGGACAGAGACAGAAACGTGCATCAGTGGTTCAAACTGGACTCAGATGTTGTTGCTGACTAACACTTGTACAAACCAAATGACAAAGTTGGACTTTGGATCAGCAGAGTCAAACTAACAATGATCAGGGGCAGGAAGTGCTCAGATTGTTGGGACCTGGACTGGAAAGTCCCTGTTTGCCTTAAATGCAGCGGCTGCTCAGACCACAGGCCATTAGTTTGTTTCTGGGGAACAAATCATCAGAAGCAGTGGAGAGTGGAGACATCCATCAGTGGCAGAGTCTCCTCAGGTGTGTTTGGTACCTGCCTACCACAGGTATGTAAACACTGGACTGGACTTGCAGGGCAGGTTTGTTATTTACTCTTTCCTTCCTCAGAAACTCAGACCGGTCTTATCTGGTTCCCTGGTTCACATTGACCTGCAGTGACCTGGGGACTGTCAATGATTGACTTTAATTGTGGTCGTGATACAAAGACGCTGCTGTGTCAGTCTGTCATGGTTGAAGTTGTGTCTTCTAGTTCGGATTTGAGGCTCCTTTATTTTTAGCCCTAAAATGATTTCAATATTGGTTGATGTGAAATCCTTTTGATAAGATCACAGATACTTGGTCCCTTTTCTTCTCATTCCTTTGGCTGTGGATCAGACTCAGGGCATGAAAAACCACCATCATGGTGCAGTTACACCGAGGATGAAACAGCAAAGAGCTGAAGTGTTGGTGAATCAGATCAGAGGGAGGAAGATGGTCTTACCGTGCACCAGGATCCCAAACACCACCAACATCTTCATCTTCACTAAAGGCTCCAACAAACACAAAGTCCCCGTAAAGCTGCTTCTTCCTAAACTGAGTTCAGCTTCAAAAACAGCTTCAGGACGTGTTGACAGCAGCTGCCACTGCCCTTCCTCAGCTCCTCACACTTTCTCTTTCTCTTTCAGCTCCAGGAAGCTGATTGGTAACTACAGGATCAGGTTCCACCCCTGCTCACGTGCTGCAACACAGGAAAGAGCCTGCAGCAGCTGGGACACTGAGATTCACCCTGAGTTGGAAGTGTTGTTCTACCAATCAGTCCACAGTCCAACCAACACAGAACCAGCAGCTGCTGTTGGACTGGACTGGACCCGACCCAAAGTGTCAGTGAGCAGTAAAGGCTGTGGACTGTAGTATTACTGTAGTATCACTGTAGTATTACTGTAGTATCACTGTAGTGTTACTGTAGTATTAGTGTAGTATTACTGTAGTGTTACTCTAGTATCACTGTAACTATACTATAATAATATATAAATAATATTATATATATAAGGAAATAACAGGAGATAAAAATGCACAGTTTGTTTTTTCTTTTGTCTCCATCTGCCTCGTCCTAATGAAACTGAGGCTGTTTTGTCCTGTGTCTTTAATAAATGTGTGAGCCTGAATTTTCAGTCTCCAATTCAAATCTAATGACAGCACAGGAAACAAAGTGTGTTATTGTACTTCAGTCCAGCAGGGGGCAGCACAGGACACACTGTCCCAGCTGCTGCTGTTGCTCAGTCCATGAGACAGACATGAACCAAAGCTGAGCAGAAAACACCCAAATCAGGCCCAGACAAGGACATGGGGTGTCCAGCTGTGACCAGGCCTGGAAACACATCTGGATCTGCTGCAGCTTCTCCCTCTCTGAGTCCTGATTGTGTGTTGTTGTTTTCTGGTGTTGCCACTTGATGGCGCCGTGGCCTCATTGGACTGTTGGTCCTGATCTCCTCAGTAAAGTCCAAAGGGAAGGAGCAGCTGGTGAGGAAGGACTGAAGCAGCTGTGAGAGTCCTGGACTGATGGATTTCCTCTGGTTGTCAGGGAGTGATGGGGGGAAACTTTCTGAAACAATCCCAGTGAAGCTGCTGTGTCAAAGGGTTTGATCCAGGTCAAATGGTGCCACCTGCTGGTCGACTCTTGGTGCTGTATTTGTGTGGATGGATTTAATGTGGACCTGCTGATTGGAATCTGAACGGACTGGTCCTAAGAAGAAAGAGGCTCTGCAGCAGCTACACAACATGATTCGTCTACATGGCAGCAGATTTTCTTCTTCTGCAGACTTTAACTGTGACAGAGACACGACCCTGACGCAGCTTTGAGTCACAGATGACAAGCGGTCAGAAGAAGAAACAGCTGGAGGAAAGTGAGCGTGCACATCTGTATCCTTCACCAACATCAGCTTTCCACTGTCAGACCAACATTTGTCTTCCAAGTCCAACAGTCCTGAAGGTTTTTATAGGACGTCACTGTCACTGATCAGTTTCTTCAGCTCACACTAGAAATGTGGCTCAGTCATTATATGTTTCCTACTTTATTGTTTCAGCTTCAGCAAATAACCGACTTTCTATCTGCTGTGCACAGAGGACTGAACCTGGAGTTTCTGATCCACACACCTTTGGTTCCTGCATCACATCCTCATCCTTCTCTTCTGCTACCTCTCACACACTTCTTCTCCTTCTTCTCCTTCTTCTTCGCCTCCTTCTTCTTCGTCTCCTTCTTCTCCTTCTCCTTCTCCTTCTCCTTCTTCTCCTTCTCCTTCTCCTTCTCCTTCTCCTTCTTCTCCTTCTCCTTCTCCTTCTCCTTCTCCTTCTCCTTCTTCTCCTTCTTCTTCTTCTTCTTCTTCCCAGATTATCTCATTTTCCTGTAAATGTTTTGTTCTCAAAGTGTTTTCTCTTTGTAAATAAACAGTTTTTCAATAAAATATCCACATATGTGTTTTCAGTGAGGCTTTTATTTTGAAATTACTGTCTGGATTTATGTTTATGTTTTTTTTCATCCATAATAAAAACAACCAACCTGCATGTGTGAAGAGGATGATGATCTTCCTCTGTCATTATAAATCTGATAACAATGAAGGGGATTTTCTTCCAGCCTTAGAATTTATCAATAATCTGACAGGATAACTAGCACCGCAACCGGAAATGACCGATGGATCGGCCTGAGCCAATCACCAGCCCGGAGCCGTGCGCAGTGGGCGTGGCCGTCAATCACGGCTTTTTAAACTCTGAGCGCCAGGTGCTCAGCCCGCTAAAGCTGTACGACCGAGACCCGAACCTTTTCTCCCTCGTTGGTCCAAACACTTCGGTTTGGAGCCGGATCAAGAAGGACCAGCACCTTGGCCATTAAACCCGAAGAAGAAGAAGAAGAAAGGAGCGAACAGGTGCGGAGGCAGAGACGATAGAAACCTGCAGACAAACGTCATATTCACCTGAACAGAGCTGTGTCTGCAGGACCAGGGACCCAGAGTCCGGCAGAGCTGAGACACCGAGCGTTTCTTTAGCAAAGACACTTTGTTGGTGCGACCCTCCCTCATTGTTTGTCTGCACCTGCTACAGGTGAGTCAGGTGCGTGACGCCCCAACACGCAGAGCAGCGTGGCCGCATGGCGGACTGAGCTTCAAGTCCTTTAGGCTCAAAGTGCCTCCTTAAAACCACGTCGGACCGAGACCAGACCTCGGGTCTGCAACGTGTGGATCCATAAGGGCCCTTAAGACTCGTGGACTAAGGTGAGCTTGTCCTTTAGGTCAGTCAGGTGGAAAAACCTGTGGCGGCTCAGTGTGACGCAGTTTTAGCCATGAGCCCTGTTAGCAGGCCCACCGACGGTCGGTTGTCCTGGGCCCACAATGACCCACTAAGTTTTCCATAGGCTGCTGGAATCATTAGTCCAAATCCAGTTTATTTAGTAGCCTGGTCATAAAAGCTGGTTTTTATCTTTCTGGGTTTTCTTGGTTCAAACTATTTGACTTTCCTTCATATCAAATAAAGAAATAAACGATGAAACAAACAGAAACAGTCCAAACAGGAAGTGACAGCAAAGACACTGAAGATGAAACTAGTTTTAGCTCATTATTATTCAGGAGACCAGGTCAAGTGTCTGTTCAGTTCACATCAGCCTTGGACATGATTTGGTTCTGGCCATATAAGACCCAGGGGGGACCTGCCTGTCGGTTTGGGTTAGAGCCACAAACTGGAGCTGCACTGGGGGTTTTGAGGGCCCAGTATAGAGTCCAGCAGGTGTTCAGACCCAGTCTCACCTGAGCTTTGGGTTGATGTAGCAGCTCAAAGTGCAGAGTCTGAATGAGGCCGTGCTCACTCTGAGCAATAAATGAAGCAAACTCCTGGACCCCATGAGACCAGACTGACTGTTGTCCTTTCTCTTTCCAGATCCCTGTCCACTGTGAGGTCTGCCAAATAGTAAGGACGTTGTTTTCTTGTCATACTTGGCTGCCATGACTCTGTCTCTGTCCTGTCCTGGCCCCTGGGCCAAAGAGAAGCCTGTAGTGGTTGTTTTAGTGGTCTCTGTGCAGGGCTTAGGGTCAGGGTCTTTCTCTCCCATCATGAGGCCTGTGTTCAGGTTCTTGGTGCTACAGGTCAAAGGTCGAACATGGCCATGGTGCCATGGGTGCTCTCCCTCCCTCCCCCACTTTCCAGTCATGGCGGCCTTGTATCATCTTTAAAATCCTCTCTGTGCGATCTAGCACCTGTCCTTAACTCTATCCTTATTTTTTATTTTGGCCACCAAGCCCATGAGCCGCCAACATCCAGTCTGTCCCATCAAATGGCTGCCCATAGTCAGGTGAGAGCAGCCGTCTGTGGTTTGTCGTCAGACCAGGGGCAGATGTTTGGATGTTTGTCTCAGCCTGTTGTTTGGAAGGTGTTGTGTCATTGAGGGCTGAGCTTAGTGTGACCTCTGTCTCTTTCTGCCCCAAGATGGCCCCTAAAAAATACTAAAATAAAAAACTAAACAGAAACACAAACAGCTTTTAAAAAACAAGTCTAGATAACCAGTGTGGCCATTAGAACAATGCGTCGTTACTAAAAGGCTCCTTTAGGCCACAACACCCAGCCGGTCAGCTCTCCGTCCTCCTCGTCGTCTGTTGCCTGACTGGCCGGCTCTCGTCTGGACACACACTCTCCGTCTCCACAATAATAAACATGATGATGACAAACAATAACAATATTAATAACGTTGTGAACTGTGCCTCTCTCTCTCTCTCTCTCTTCCTGTTGTTGGTTGTGTAGTGAAGGTGTTTGGTCTTGGCTGTTGTTGTTGTTGTGGTAGTCAGCCTCCTCTTTCTCTTCTCTCTCTCCAACATAGTTTTTTATATATATAATATATAGTCTGTGCAGTTTGAATCCATGTTTGTGGACTAACTGTTATAGTTTGGTTCCATCTGCTCTAAAACAAAAGGCATGATGCCAAAATAAAAACATCTTTCTAAAATAAATCAAAATAATAAAAGGTGTGGTTGTGTTTCTGGTTCTAGTGTGTCCCAACACTTCTCCTTATCGGTTCCACACATCTCTCTCTCTCTCTCTCTCTCTCTCTGTCTCTTTCTTCCTCTGGCGTTACCGTGTTTTCGTTTCAGCCTCCAGTGGATCTTCAGCCTGGTCTACATGAGGTAAGGGTGACAAGGTCACACGGTAAGTGGTTCTGTGATGTGGTTTGTGATGTTTGCGGGCACTGTGCCGCGGCTCACGTCGAATGGCCACCTGCTGACAAAGAGCCCAGAGCGGAGGGTTGTTCGATCTGGTCTGCGGTCACGGTGCCAAGGTTCCCGTCCAGTGACCCCCTGCTGTTCTACGGCCGAGGGCTGTTGGACAATCCTCCCCTTCGGTCAGTAACTTTAGCATAGCGTGGCCACCGGTCGCTCCGATAGACCGACTTAGGTCAGTGTTTTAAGGACTTAAAGCAGTGACCTAAGCATGAGAGGTTTGTTCTGTGCTTTCTCATGTGGAGGCACGAAACAAACAAAAACATTAGCTCTAAATATGTTAGTCAGTGTAGATACGTCATAATAACACAAACTAAAAAGATCCCAACCTGTCGTTTGTTATTTTGACTGCCTTGTCATTTCATCTGTCACGTTAGAAATAATTAGTAGTTTGTGATTTTGATGCCTTAGTTATTTATTATGTGTCTCTACCAATGATGAGTTATTTTTACTGCCCTGTCACTTATTTGTCTCCATTTCTGTCTAATCTATAATTCATCTTTATTTCCATTAAGCGGCTGGGCTGGTGGTGCCAAGAGAACCGACCTGTCGGTTTTGGCTCAGATAGGTCTGTCAGTTGTTGATCTAGAGTCAGTGGTGCTAGAAGTCCTGTTGTCTGTTGTGGTGTCAGAAGATCTGACTGGATTATTTTAGCTCCAACAGGCCTGGTGGTTGTTGAGTGTTAGTGGTCTGGTCTGTTGCCTGTTGTGGAGCTTAGAGGTCTGACCTGTGTGTTCTGGCTCCAGTAGGCCTGTTGGTGCACTGGTGGTTGGGTCGGTATTGGTCCAGCTCTGTCTCAATGCAACTCTTTCCTCCTCTCACTGTTTGAACTTTGACCTCACTGTCTATATGTCTGTCCAAGTTCAGTTCAGTTTTGTGTATAGCACCAGATCACAACAGAATCATCTCAAGGGCCTTTACAAAACCAAAAACCCAACAAATCCCTTATGAGCAGCACTTGGTGACAGTGGGTGCATTGGTTTATATGTTAGCAAGTCTGAGTGTCTGCATGTCCGTCCGTCCTGACCTCAACTCTGCCCCCTCTTTGGTTTTATTTACCAAAAACCAGTTTGTTATTTTCAATACATTGTCAGTTGTCATGTCTGTACCATTAATTAGGTGTTTCTTATTTTGACTCTTGTCATTTCATATCTGTCCTTCTACCAAAAACCAGTTTATTATTTTCAATACATTGTCAGTTGTCATGTCTGTACCAGTAATTAGGTGTTTATTATTTTCAGTACATTGTCAGTTGTCATGTCTGTACCAATAATTGGGTGTTTTATTATTTTCAATACATTGTCAGTTGTCATACATCATGAGGATCTACTGGGGCCTGTCTCTCTTCAGGCACAAGATCACCGACCAGATCACCTGGAGATCTCAACAGACCAATAATCAGTTGTCTGTAATTTTAAATGCCTTGTCATGTCTCATATGTCTGTACCAATAATCAGGTGTCTGTTGTGACGGCCATTTCTCATGTCTCTCCATTTCTGTCTCATGTAGAATTCTTTCATTTCCACCTAATTAGAGGTGGCTGGGCTGGTGGTGCCAAGAGCTTTTGGCTCTGATAGGTCTGTTGGTTGTTGTTTATGGAGTCTGGTGCTAAAAGTCCTGGTTCTGGTGCCAGGAGGTCTGACTGGTCTGGTTTTGGCTCCATGAGGCCCTCAGGTTGTTGTTGTTGTTGTTGTTTAGAGGTGGCTGTGTCACCTGTACAGGGAAGTCTGACCTGTTCTGGTTCCAAAAGGCCTATTGGTGGTTCTGTATTGGACTGGATTAGTCAGTAGTGGTTAGAGGTCTGTTGCCAGTTTTGGCTCCAATAGGCCTGTTTGTGCTCTGGAGGTGGTTGGTTGGTGCAGCTGCAGCTCTTTCCCCGTCACTGCATACTTGACCTTTGACCTCACGATGTGCAAGGGTGTCTGTCCATATGGGTGCACTGGTTTATATGTTAGCATGCCTAAGTGTCTGCATGTCCGTCTGTCTGCATAAACGTGTCTGTGTCCATGTTTGTCTGTTGGAAACTGCTGGAAAGTGAAGCCTCAACAGTCCATCTGAAATTGGTAAGGCCCTGAGCTTTTTGTTTTTCAGTCAAAGAAACTTTGTTCTGACAAATGTCAGTTGTCCTTCAATACGTCTTTTGGTCTCTTGTCCTTCTACAGCTGCATCAGATGAGATGCTCAAACACAAACAGATCATATTGGCTGCTGGATGGTGTGACAGAGATCCACAATCTTTGTTCTGGGGAAAGTAACTGCCTCCTGTGCAGAAAACCAGATAAAGAGTCCAGGTTGGCCACATCCAGATTCAGAAGGACCTTAAAAACTGATCCAGGAAGGTGAGTAACAGCCTGAGCTCTAACTTATCCGGGCAGTGTTGGTTGTTGGCTGTGACAGGTCTGGGAAGCTCAGTTAATGTTCTGGAAAATATTCCAGATAAGAAAATGTTGATGCACTAAATATTTAATGGATCTTGTAGGTAACAAGCACATCTCAAGTCTGGTTTCCTCGAGACTGAAGAACCTGGGCTCCAACAAGCACTTTTCTCTGTCAGGTGTCCTGTAGGGGCAGCAGTTTAGCCGCTAACCATCGGCCCTTGGTCTTCTGGCACTGGATCATGGTCAGGCTTCCAGACACAGTCCTAAGGGAAGTATTGTAGAGTCTCTTTGTATCTGTGTTGTAGAAAGTCAGCAGCCTAGTTACTAATACCTGAAGTAGTCTTTCACATTAGCACCTGCAGCCCAGATCAGGATTGTGATAGTCTTGGGTTTGATGGTTCTGTCTGTCCAAAACTGGTTTGAGACTTTTCTTTGCCTGATGTTGTTGAATTTTAACTCTTTAACCATGAATTGATCAGACTTTGATAATGATTGGCTCATTGTATGAATTGGAGACTGATGACCAGGGAAGTCTTGACCTGGTCAGACTGGGATTGTCCAAAGCAGGAAGTTACGTTAAGAGTAGTTTTGTTGTTCATCACCACCCAAATTTAAACAGAAATATAATCTTGGTTGTACCTGAGGGTTCAGTCTCTGGGTCATCTCTCTGCCAAGTTTCCCTCATAAACAGAATCTCCAGTCCTGATAAGGTCCAACTTTGCGTTCGGTTTCCGGTCCTGTGGGGAGGCCTCCCAGCAGGGGTTTTTATCCCACCCCTGTAAACCATCGTGTCGCTGACGTAGGGATATGTTGGATGGATTCGTACGTATCGATCGGTCGGTGGACGTGGTACAAGCGAGGACTGGGTTTCTGTTGTTGGGGGCAGTGAACCTGGCAGAGAAGACCGTTCAGACAACTGGACTGAAGCTGTTGGACACTCGGTTTGGGTGTGTTAGTTTTAATTTTTCATCCAGTGGTGATGACAGTTATGGCTCTGAAGACTTGGTTAGTGTCAAATGTCCAGGCTGACTCCATATTCAGGTTTTGTCAGTGTTATCAGTGTTAGTTGAGAAATACTTCAACAGCTGAGCTGAGTCCAGTTAGTCTCAAACAGGTTTTATCCACAGATGTGGATCAGAGAAATCAGAGTCAGGCTACTGGAGGTTTAGTTGTTGCTGCAGAACGACACACGAGGACCAAACACAAGATGCAGGCACATAATGTGGACTCCTGGTTTGGAGCTGTGTGCCATGGTTGTGCAGTTTCCAAAACCAGACCAGGATCCCTCTGGTTTTGTGAATCAGCTGACTGTGGTGCTGAGACAGAAACTGATGCTGACATGTTTCAGGGAAGGAAGCTTCAGGCTGTCCCACATCAGCGTGATGCAGAGCAGACTACATGAAGGCAGCCTGGGTCAGTAGGTTGTTGTGCTGTTGAACAGTGAGGGGAGGACGGTGAAGAGGGCAGCACTCGTCTCTCACCTCCACTTGTGTGTTAGAGCTGCTTTTCAATCCACAGGACCTACCTCTTCTTTTCCTTTCAGCTGCTCCCTTCAGGGGTCGCCACAGCGAATCATCTTCCTACATTTAACCCTATCCTCTGTATCCTCCTCACCCACACCAACTATCCTCGTCCTCCTTCACTCCATCCAAGAACCTCCTCTTTGGTCTTCCTCTAGGCCTCCTTCCTGGCAGCTCTAACCTCAGCATCCTTTTACCAATGTATTCACTGTCCCTCCTCTGAACATGTCCAAACCATCTCAATCTGGCTTCCCTGGCTTTTTCTCCAAACCATCTAACATGAGCTGTCCCTCTGATGTCCTCATTCCTGATCCTATCCATCCTCGTCACTCCCAGAGAGAACCTCAACATCTTCAGCTCTGCTACCTCCAGCTCTACCTCCTGTCTTTTTCTCAGTGCCACTGTCTCTAAACCAGACAACATTGCTGGTCTCACCACTGTCTTGTCCACCTTTCCTTTCATTCTTGCTGACACTCTTGTCACACATCACACCTGACAGTTTCCTCCACCCGTTCCAACCTGCTTGCACACGTCTCTTCACTTCTTTTCCACACTCTCCGTGGCTCTGGACTGTTGACCCTAGGTACTTAAAATCCTCCACCTTCTTCACCTCTACTCCCTGTAACCTCACCGTTCTACTTGAGTCCCTCTCATTTACACACGTTCTGTTTTACCGCGGCTCAGCTTCATTCCTCTCCTTTCCAGAGCAAACCTCCACCTCTCTAGATTTTCCTCCACCTGCTCACTGCTCTCACTACAGATGAGTGTCATCTGCAGAGATCATGGTCCACGGAGATTTCCGTCTAACCTCATCTGTCAGCCTGTCCATCACCACAGCAAACAAGAATGGGCTCAAAGCCGATCCTTGGTGCAGTCCCACCTCCACCTTGAACTCCTCTGTCACCCCTACAGCACACCTCACCACTGTCATACAGCTCTCATACATGTCCTGCACCACTCGAACATACTTCTGTCACTCCAGACTTCCTCATACAAAACCACAGCTCCTCTCTGCACCCTGTCATACGTTTTTTTTAAATCTACTAAGACACAATGCAGCTCCTTCTGGCCTTCTCTGTACTTCTCCATCAGCATTCTCAAAGCAAATATTGCATCTGTGGTTCTCTTTCTTGGCATGAAACCATACTGCTGCTCACAAATGCTCACTTCTGACCTCAGCCTAGCCTCCACTACTCTTTCCCATAACTTCATTGTGTGACTCATCAGCTTTATTCCTCTGTAGTTTCCACAACTCTGCATGTCTCCCTTGTTCTTAAAGATGGGCACCAGTACACTTCTCCTCCATTCCTCAGGCATCCTCTCTCTCCAAGATCTTAAGTAGCCCAGTAAAAAAAACACTCTACTGCCACCTCTCCTAAACACTTTCATACTTCCACAGGTATGTCCATCAGGACCAACTGCCTTTCCACTCTTCATCCTCTTTGACGCCTTCCTCACTTCATCCTTACTGATCTTTGCTACTTCCTGCTCCACAACAGTCACATCTTCTACTCTGTGCTCTCTAACATTTTCCTCATTCATCAACTCTTCAAAGTATTCCTTCCATCTTTCCATCACACTTGTGGTACCTGTCAACACATTTCCATCCCTGTCCTTGATCACCCTAACCTGCTGCACATCCTTCCCATCTCTCTCTCTGCCTCGCCAACCTGTACAAATCCACCTCTCCCTCCTTAGTCCAACCCTATCATACAAATCCTCATATGCCCTTTGTCTGGCCTTTGCCAACTCTACCTTAACCTTACGCTGCATCTCCCTGTACTCCTGTCTGTTCTCTTCTGTCCTGTGTCCCACTTCTTCTTAGCTAACCTTTTCCTCTTAACACACTCCTGAACTTCCTCATTCCACCACCAAGTCTCCTTATCTGCTTTCCTCTTTCCAGATGACACACTAAGTACCCTCCTACCTGTCTCCCTGACCACTTTAGCTGTAGCTGTTCAGTCATCTAGAAGAACCTCCTGACCTCCCAGAGCCTTTTTCAGCTCCTCCGTGAAAGCCACACAACTCTCTTCCTTTTTCAGCTTCCTCCACTTGGTCCTCTGCTCTGCCCTTGTCCTCTTCATCTTCCTCACCACCAGAGTCATCCTACACACCACCATCCTATGCTGTCTGCCTACACTCTCCCCAGCCACTACTTTGCAGTCACTGATCTCTTTCAGGTTGGAACGTCTGCACAAGATGTAATCACCTTGTGTGCTCCTGCCTCCACTCTTATGTCGCCCTATGCTCCTCCCTTTTCTGGAAAAATGTGTTCACTACAGACATTTCCATCCTTTTTGAGAAGTCTACCTCCGTCTGTCTTTCTGCATTCCTGTCCTACATACCAAACTTACCCATCACTTCCTCATCACCTCTGTTTCCCTCACCAACATGTCCGTTGAAGTCTGCCCCAATCACCACTCTCTCACCACTAGGGGATACCCTGAATCACCTCATCCATCTCCCTCCAGAATTTCTCCTTCTCTTCTAACTCACATCCTACCTGTGGGGCATAACCACTGACAACATTCAACATCACACCTTCAACTTCCAGCTTCAGACTCATCATCCTATCTGACGCTCTCTTCACCTCCAGAACATTCCTAGCAAAATCCTCCTTCAGGATAACTCCTACTCCATTCCTCTTTCCATCCACACCATGATAAAACAGCTTGAACCCTGCTCCTAATCTATAGGCCTTGCTACCTTTCCACCTGGTCTCCTGAACACACAAGATGTCAACCTTTCTTCTCTCCATCATATCAGCCAACTCTCTAGTTTTCCCTGACAAAGTCCCTACACTCTTGCCCTTCCTCTTCTCTTTGCCTACAAACACGCCTTCCTCCTCTCCTTCTTCGACCAACAGTAGTCCAATTTCCATGTGCCCTCCTATGGTTGTATTTCAATCCATAGGATCTTAACTAGTCTTTATTTCCTGTTCTGAAAAGTCTCAGTTGGACTTGATTCTGTTAAAGCTTTTCTGAACAGACCAGACGGTTTGTAACATCTGCTGCTTTCAAATGCTTCACTAGTGTCACAGAAAATGAGAAGTTTGAGGTAGTGAACAGGTCTACAGCTCAGATGGTGTTTCTTGGCTTTAGCCAGTGTTGGACAGACATTGGGGGGGGGGGGATCTTGTAGTTGCTGTCAGATGTTAACAGGCCTAACTGTGGTCACACATTCAGTGTCCAAGGCTTCAGTTGGTAGAAAGTCTAAAGAAGAGCCTGTGTTCCTGTAGCATTGTCCCCACACCTCAGGACCCAAAGCCAGGACTAGAAGATTTGATGGTTAAAAGAAAACATCTAATTGTGGTTTCTGTTTTGAAAAGTTGCAGTTCACCCACAAACCATAAAGAGACAGAGGCTGAAACAGGTCGGCAGGTTCCTGTGGACCAGGAGAAAACAACATGTGACTCTGACCAGATGTGTCCTGGATGAGGCTGAAGACGACCACGGTGGACCAAATGTCCTCTGATGTCCCTGCATCTGTTGACCCACTGATGTGTTCAGGTACATCTTCTACTTCTGTTAAACCTTCACCTGCTTTGTATTGATCAGGATTATTGACAGATTTTCTTTCTGGGTGGTCCAACTTAAAGGGAACCTGTGATGGTGCCATGTTGTACACCAAGACCTGCCCTCCGCCTTCATCTCCAGATCTCCCATCAGACCTGTTGGTATAAAACGCTGATCCAGCGGACTGAGCTCAGTAAAGAAAGGAAGTGAACTGTCTGCATGTAGGATGGAGCTCCACCTCACTAACATTTCACATTTTTGTATGAACTGTCTCAGCTCCAAAGGACAAAGTTAATGTTCCTGTTAGTCCATGGTGGAGGTCTCAGGGCAGTGTTGATTTGATCAGACTTTTCCAAAGCAAGAGTCAATTTATCTTGTAATATTCAGAGTAGTCATCTTGTTGTTGATCATCACCACCCAAATTTAAACAGAAATATAATCCTGGTTGTACCTGAGGGTTCAGTCTCTGGGTCGTCTCTCTGCCAAGTTTCCCTCCCAAACAGAACCTCCAGTCCTGCTGAGATCCAACTTTGCGTTTCGGTTTCCGGTCCCGTGGGGAGGCCTCCCAGCAGGGGATCTTATCCCACCCCTGTAAACCATCGTGTTGCTGATGTAGGGATATGTCGGACGGTTTCGTACGTATCGATCGGTGGACGTGGTACCAGCGAGGACTGGGTTTCTGTTGTTGGGGGCAGTGAACCTGGCAGAGACAGACGGTTCAGACAGCTGGACTGAAGCTGTTGGACACTCGGTTTGGGTGTGTTAGTTTAATTTTCAATCCAGTGGTGATGACAGTTATGACTCTGAAGACCTGATCAGTGTCAAATGTCCAGGCTCTGAAGCCTCGTTGGAAATCTTTGAGATGGTGCTGTTATATTGTGACTGACTTCCTGTGAACGGACTTAATGTTTGAGGTCAGTGTGTAATTGTCTTTGTCTTTTTAATAAACATCTAAATTCAGTTTTTCTCTGGCTCACATTTCTGTCCCACACTCGTAGGTTCTTATTTACCGTTGGTCTCCACAAGGCTTATTCAGGCTTATTCAAAAATCAAACTGTTGTGTTCTTCAAAGGTTGTTCTGCTAAATTTGGCCTGAACATAAAACATTTTTTTGGAATGAAATTCCTGCTGTGGGACTGTGACCTTGTGTTTATGTTGTGGGCAGAGTCGACTCTAAACCTGGTCATGTGGTCGGAACAAACATCAGCTGCATTTGAAACTTTTAGTTCTTTAATTGTCTGCTCATCCAGGCTGCGTTTGTCACCTTCCTCATCTTGGTGCTGCACAGTCCAATTCACTGGATCATTTCTCATTGCAAACTCAAACAAACCAGTAGGACCTGTTCCCAAATTCCACCAGCAGGTGGCGTCAGAACAGTTAAAGCTTCCCCTGGAGAACCTGGATGGGGTCTTGGCTCCTGCTAAAATTTTCCCATGTGGTTTTGCTTTACTACAAATGGCAAATCAACTGAACTGACTGAGTCTAACTGGGCCCCTCTTCTCTGATCAAACACTTGACTTCATGTGTTTCCTCTGAAATCTTGATCTTTGACTTGAGTCTTTCATCAGTGAAGTTGATTGTCAGTCCCACAGTGACCTGAGACCCCTGCAAACCACCTAGTGTTCTAGTGTTCTCATGTTTTGGTTAATTCATCTACAGCGTGGGCTATTTATATGGATACACCTTAATAAAATGGGAATGGTTGGTGATATTAACATCCTGTTTGTGGCACATTATATGTGAGGGGGCAAACTTTTGAAGATGGGTGGTGACCATGGTGGCCATTTGGAAGTCGGCCATCTTGGATCCAACTTTTTGTTTTTTCAATAGGTAGTTACGTTAAAGTTACGTTAAAACCAAGCACACCATTGTTTTTCTTGTGAAATTCCCAATAAGTTTGTGTCACATGACCCTCTTCCTATTGAAAAAACAAGAGTTGGATCCAAGATGGCCGACTTCCAAATGGCCACCATGGTCACCACCCATCTTGAAAAGTTTGCCCCCTCACATATACTAATGTGCCACAAACAGGACGTTAATATCACTAACCATTTCCATTTTATTAAGGTGTATCCATATAAATGGCCCACCCTGTAGTTTCTCTGCTCAGTTCTCCCTCTGTTCCACCTATGGAAACATCCTGTACACATGACCCATGTTTAATACATGTATATATGTTTAAATTCATTACATGCACAGAACAGATCCATAATATGGGAAATGCTCTGTCCTGGAGTCTCGTGCACCTGGTTCTAAAAGCTTCAAAAGCAGAAAATCAATGCAGACACTTCTTAAATTGACTCAGTGACTTGTTGTGTTATTGGAGCTTGTTTGATGACAGAGGCTGGACTCAGATAATATTAGAGAAGAAGAAAACACAATAGTCAGCAGTCAGTAAAATAAACAGTCAGTAACTGTCCAGCTGACCCTACAGAGGACACCATACCAAGGCTCAGATAATCACGTTGCTGGATGGTCAACTATATACAATACACATACTCAAGAAATACTGCTAATACTACATCAATACTATATACAATACACATACTCAAGAAATACTGCTAATACTACATCAATACTATATACAATACACATACTCAAGAAATACTGCTAATACTACATCAATACTATATACAATACACATACTCAAGAAATACTGCTAATACTACATCAATACTATATACAATACACATACTCAAGAAATACCACTAATACTACATCAATACTATATACAATACACATAACTCAAGAAATACTACTAATACTACATCAATACTATATACAATACACATAACTCAAGAAATACTACTAATACTACATCAATACTACATATGTGTATATGTTAAGTCTGTGTGTTTGATGTGTGTCACATGTCTCTGACGTCACGTGGAGAAAAGGTTGAAGAGAAGATTCTGTATCGAGGCCAAAGATCAGATTTTAATATTCCCTCCCTATAAACACAGAGCTCTCAGCAGGAAAACACTGCAGGAACAACAAGGATTCATTCTGGCAGGTCCAGCTGCATCTTTGGGTATTACGGACAAATCAGCAATAATCAGACAGAGCAACATCAGTCACAGTGACATTAGAAATGTTAACACCCTCAGTGATGACCAGGTCCAGAGTGTGACCTCTGGTCTGGGTCGGCTCACTAACGTGCTGACTAAGGCTGTAGGTTCCATGGACAGCAGAAAGTCCTTTGGTGTTTCTGTCACAGGCCTTATCCACGTGAACATTAGAATCAGCTGTAATAACTAAAGAGTCCAACTCTGTGAAGACGACTGAAAACGTCTCAGTAAAATCATCAATAACATCTTGACAACATTGGGGAGGCTTGGAAATGATGATGTCGAGAACAGAGGGAGATGATTTTAGCTCCATTTGAAAAGATCCATCCTCAAATGATGAAAACTCCCCAAATGACTGTGGGGAACCATGTTGTCCCTAAACAAGGCACAGACACCAGCAGCCTTCTGGTTTCTCCTGTTTCTGATAGAAATGTGACATTAGGTGGTGGATTCAATAAGAACTGCACTTCCTGTCCTGCTGTCTAACCAAGTTTCTGTTCAGGACATCACAAGATTAGAAGAGGAAATAAGATTATTGATTCAAAATGATTTGTCATCCATCAGCTCCTTCACCTCCATTTTCTCTCTGATCCAAAGTCAGATCTGATCAATAATCAAAGACTGATTAAACTGATTGATCAGCCATCAGAGGAGTTGGATCAGTGGAGCTGCTTCTGTTCCTGATGTCCACTGATTCTTCTTTGTCCTCAATTCTCTTCAATCATCTGCAGAGGAGACAGAAGACAGTCAGAGACAAAGAACCAGAGACAAACAAACAACCAGAGACAAACACAGAGACCTCTGACCTTTGACTTAAAGTTTCACTTGTTTCTCCATCAGGACTCTTCCCTCCCTGTAGACTCTGCAGGTGAAGGTTCTTCTGTCTCTGTCTGTTGGATGTTTCAGGGTCAGACTGAGGTCTCCAGTTCTCAGCAGGTCTTTCTTCATCTCTGTTTCGTTTCTGTAAAACTCGTCCTGTTCTTGAGGTCGGTCAGAGTCGTCCTGATACACATGGACCTTCCTGTCGTCCTCGTCCGTCCACTTCACTGTGACGTCTCCAGGCAGGTCAGCTGTGGTTATGAAGGGCAGCTGGACAGACTCCGCCCCTGAGTCCACCTCCACCTTTGGGACTGAGAGGACAGCAGACACAACATGAGCTGGACAGACAGCAGCAGGACTGACAGGAACAGCAGCTCCCTGTTCCATCCTTCTCTAACAGAAACCAATGGAAACTAGTTTGTGGATGAAGACATGTTTCATTGTTCCTGACATTTTGGAGCAGTTCTCAAAGAACGAGTCAGGAACCAATCAGATGAATGAATCAGTAACAGTGTTCCTGAAGAACTGACTCAGGGACTGTGCAGTCCATGATGACAAAGGAGACCAGACTCTGAGACTCTGTTAGTGAGATTATTGGGAAACTACAGTTACAGACAAAATCCAACAATTACACAGCTGGATAGAAAAGGTCAGAAACAACAAGAACATGTTTGTTGTCTGGTCCCATTGGACTGGAACTGTACTAATGACTACAGTGTTACTAAAGTCCAGGTTTCAGTCCTGATTGAGGATCATCAGCAGCTACTTATTAGAGACTGATTCATTCTCTGTTTGGTCCTGAAATGAGCTGAGACACAGTCAAAGATCAACTACAGGAAACATGGTAACCAACAGCATTATGGGTAATGTAGTAGTGACATACCTGTCCTGAAGTAGTAACAATATATGAAAAGACCCACAGCAACAGCAAGAACCACAAGAACCACAGACACAGCAACAAGACCTTTGGCCCAGGGTGGAAATGGATCTGTTAATAAGAGAAACAGAGAGGACAACATGACCTCTGACCTCTGACCTGTAACTACAGCAGGTGTTGGGGTTGGTGCTGACCTTTGACCTGCAGCTGTACAGCTGCTAGTCTTTCGTCAAATCCAAGGTCTGTGATGGTGCAGGTGTAGGTGCCGCTGTCAGAGAGGCGGGGTTTTCTCAGAGTGAGGCTCAGGTCTCCAGTGTCCAGAGCGTCAGTTTTCATCGACGTTCGGTCTCTGTAACGCTGGTTTTGGTCTGTGAGGACGTCACCTCGCTCATTGAGCTGGTGGACGGTTGAAGGTGTGAGGTTGTAGTGGCTCCACACCACTGTGGGGTCAAAAGGTACAGAAGAGATCTGACAGGGCAGCAGGACTGACTCCGCCCACTCAAACACCTCTACACTAAAGGCATGCTGGGAAACTGTGAGGACACAGAGACAGAAACGTGCATCAGTGGTTCAAACTGGACTCAGATGTTGTTGCTGACTAACACTTGTACAAACCAAATGATAAAGTTGGACTTTGGATCAGCAGAGTCAAACTAACAATGATCAGGGTCAGGTAGTGCTCAGATTGTTGGGACCTGGACTGGAAAGTCCCTGTTTGCCTTAAATGTGGCGGCTGCTCAGACCACAGGCCATTAGTTTGTTTCTGGGGAACAAATCATCAGAGGCAGTGGAGAGTGGAGACATCCATCAGTGGCAGAGTCTCTTCAGGTGTGTTTGGTACCTGCCTACCACAGGTATGTAGACACTGGACTGGACTTGCAGGGCAGGTTTGTTACCGACTCTTTCCTTCCTCAGAAACTCAGACCGGTCTGATCTGGTTCCCTGGTTCACATTAGACCCAAACACTGTGTGAAACTACCAGTTACCAAGTGAAGTTTCATGACATTTGGTCTCATGTTCAGTGTTTATTAAGAAGGAATTTCATTGATATTGTTTGTCTTTTTCCTTTAGAGCTTCAGCTTCACAGGTTGGTCCTGTTGGATTTCTTTGATCTACTGTGGGTCCAGATTTGTGCTGTTGGTTCTGTTTCCTGTTGGTCACTGATTTACTGTAGATTTGCTCTTTTTGATCCACTGGACAAGTTCAGAACCAACTAATTCCAGTCAGTGTGTTCACATCTCATCAGTCAATAAAGCAGATATAGTTCTTCCATGACCTGTAGTGACCTGGGGACTGGTCACTGTTTGGTCCTTTTTCTTCTCAGTCTTTTGGTTGTGGCTCAGACTCAGGGCATGAAAAACCACCATCATGGTGCAGTTACACCGAGGATGAAACAGCTAAGAGCCGAAGTGTTGTTGAATCAGATCAGAGGGAGGAAGGTGGTCTTACCGTGCACCAGGATCCCAAACACCACCAACATCTTCATCTTCACTAAAGGCTCCAACAAACACAAAGTCCCCGTAAAGCTGCTTCTTCCTAAACTGAGTTCAGCTTCAAAAACAGCTTCAGGACGTGTTGACAGCAGCTGCCACTGCCCTTCCTCAGCTCCTCACACTTTCTCTTTCAGCTCCAGGAAGCTGCTTGGTAACTACAGGATCAGGTTCCACCCCTGCTCAGGTGCTACAACACAGGAAAGAGCCTGCAGCACCTGGGACGCTGAGATCCACCCTGAGTTGGAAGTGTTGTCCTACCAATCAGTCCACAGTCCAACCAGCACAGCACCAGCTGCTGCTGGACTGGACCCGACCCAAAGTGTCAGTGAGCAGTAAAGGCTGTGGACTGCAGAGTGGGGTCAGAGGTCATGGCTCAGGTGGACACTGTGTGTGTGTGTGTTATGAAGGATGAACGTCGCCTGACTCGTGTGGCCGACGACAGATGGAGCAGCAGAGAGATGAGTGTGTGTTCTGACACACACCGACTCTGGACTTTAAAGCCATTTGAAATGCTTAGTACTGTAATATTACTGTAGTATCACTGTCTTATTACTGTGACAATATGAAGTATTTATGCAGAGACGTTGATGTTGCTGTTGTATTTTAATGTTAGTTTTAAAAGTGAAAATATAGTTCTGATAAAGGTCCTTTTGGGTTTGGATTATGTTGTTGTTGCTGGTTCAGGTAAAATCTTCAGTTTCCAACACCTTGGACGGAGAAATGATCAGGGTCCTGTTTTCCAGGATGTTTTAACAGCAGAAATCTGAACTTAAAGACATTTCAAATCACACCAGTTCAACCTGATTGTTTCCTTTCCCTGCTGAATTCACCAGAATCTGCTAGAACAAAAACTGGGCTGTATCCAGTTTGATGATGCAGGTGATGTTTGTTCCTGATGAAGCACAGTCAGATTGTTGACTTGTCTGTCCTGGTATCAGGACGTGGGTCCAGCTGGTTGTTTCTGCTGCTGATGGTCAGAATGAGATAAAAACCAGAAACCTGATGTTGAAAATGGAAAAACGTTTCCAGTTGGTGTTTGGACTTTAGAAAAGCAGCTATTGGCAGAACAGGCTTCAGAAATAAGGCTGACTGGTGGAAGTGATGAGCAGAGAGATAAAGGCTGGACAGAACTTTGCAGATCAGATTCTTTAAAGGCAGAATGTCAAACACCAGATTAGAACCTGATGTAAAGTTATTTCCCACGTCAATTCTGAATAGAACTCTATTCAAACAGGGACAGTGTTTTAGTGGGATCCCATCAGAATGATTAGCATCATGCTAACGTTAGCAGCAGGCCAATACAGATCAAAGACGCTGAATGATTAGAACTGCATAACGTTCTAGTGAGTATTGATAGTATTGGCTTTGGTCTATATATCCAGAGCTTAGTGTGGCCATAGATGGGGAAGGAGAAATAGCAACTACTCAGTAACGTTATGTGATGGTTGGCAATTTCTCAGCCTCATTCAGCATCATTGGTGGCTGCCAGAAGTCTGAATCCACCTGTGATGGTTTTGGTTTTTCTTTAATAACTAAGTCCAAACACCAACTGGATTCATAGTTGAAAATCTCTTAGGGTCATGGATTGGATATAAGGTTATTGGTAACACTAATGCCCCTCCTTGAACCGCCACCTTATCGTAGTGGAGGTGGTGGAGTGCCCGAATGATCCTAGGAGCTATGTTGTCTGCGGCTATATGCCCCTGGCAGGGTCTCCCAGGGCATACAGGTCCTAGGTGAGGGAGCAGACCAAGAGAGGTTCATAGACCCCTTATGAAGCAAACAGCAAGGACTGTGACATCGCCCAGCACAGCAAAGCCGGGGCCCCACCCTGGAGCCAGGCCTGGGGTCGGGGCCTGCTGGCGAACAAACGTAGCTCGACTGGCCTGGTGGCTGGGTCTCCTGCCATGGGGCCTATCCACCAGTCCTACTATATTCAATCTGTATTCCTACTTTCACCTATGGTCATGAGCTTTGGGTCATGACCGAAAGGACAAGATCTCGACTATAAGCAGCTGAAATTAGTTTCCTTCGCAGGGTGGCTGGGCGCTCCTATAGAGATAGGGTGAGAAACCTGGTCACCTGGGAGGAGCTCACAGTAGAACCACTGCTCCTCCACATCGAGAGGAGTCAGCTGAGGTGGCTCAGGCATCTGTTCCGAATGCCTCCTGGGCGCCTCCCTGGGGAGGTGTTCCGGGCATGTCCCACCAGGAGGAGGCCCCAGGGAAGACCCAGGACACGCTGGAGAAACCATGTCTCTCGGCTGGCCTGGGAACGCCTCGATGTCTCCCCAGAAGAGCTGGAGGAAGGGAGGATGTCTTTGGGTCTCTCCTCCTCTCTACCTCATCATTCTTCTGTCAGTGCTCTCTTTCTGAGGGTCTTTTTACTGCCCCCACGACCTGGCTCCGGATGAGTGGAAGAGGATGGATGGAAACTAATAAATAGAAAACATAAGTTTGATGACAAGCAAAAGCTTTTAGACACTTGGTATGTCAGCACCAGCTGCTGTCAGCAGTTTCACCCTAACAATGACTTTAAACAACCTTTGAAGGACGAGTTTAGATCAACAGCTTGTTGTTTTCTGGGAACAGCTTTGTCTTAATGAAGCTGAAAAGCCTCGACTCAGTGTTGTTCCTCATTTCCATCTCCCAGGAAATCTCTATAAAAGCCTGGTCCCAAAACTCTTCCTGTCTTTGCTGAGAGTTGTTTGCTCAGTGTCTTTGACTGAAGACCTTTGGCCCCTGATCAGGACAAAGCCTAAGGAGCTCAGTGAGGCCTCTGGGGGACCAGAACATGCAGGCGTATTCAGACCTTTGTGTCCTGATTAGGAGAAGCCTAAAGAACTCAGTGAGGCCTCTGGGGGACCAAAACATGCAGGTGTATTCAGACTTGTGGTCCTCAGTGTGTAATGTCACCAGCATGAACGTAGCAATAACAGCAAAGTGACAGTGCAGTCGACCTCCAGTGTCCGAGCTAAGTACCATTGTGGACCTCATTTATTCAGCTCATTAGACAAAGCAGTTATGACGTGTGTTTGATTGTTGACATAAAATCTATGTAGCAGCTGTTCATGAAAGAATCCTAAAGCTTGAATTGTCTGGGATGTTTCCTGTTTGTGCTCAGATCCCAGGATGTGTCAGCAGACGTCAGTACTCATCACAACCTAATCACCAAGGAAGGATTTAGCTGGAGGCCAGTCCCCCCTGTCTTAAAAAGGTTCCTGCAGGGAAATGAAACCATCTCTGATAAGTTTGTTTGATTTGAGCTTCACATTAGCAAATGGAATAACTGAGGTGATGCAAGTATGAAGTCTGGGGAATAACTGTCAGGTCTTGTGTTCATCAGTGTTGTGTTTCTGTTATATCCTGTGTCTCTATCAAGGGACTGGACAAACATTAAACAGACCATTGAATAGAAGTGTTTGTTACAGAAAAGCTGATAACTGACCAACAAATCTACATCCACATCCTGTTTATGTAACAGGGTAGTTTTGTTAGGTCGTCAAAGTTTACTTCGTTTTAATGGTTGTGCCCTTATTCTGTAAGGGATTTCCCCAGCTTTTATTTTGAAAGTGCATGCTCTGTAGGTTGCCATAGTAGCGCACAGACTTCCACTCAGCTCCCATTTTAATCACAGAGTAGCAGCAGCACAGACGTCACGGACAAACTAGGACTGGAAGATCCTCTGATGGCAGATCAACCAGTCAGTTGATGAGTAACACAGGAAACCAGTCAACAATCTGAGGGACAGTTTCCAGATTCAGGGACATATTTACTGTGTGAAATAACATCAATGATGCCAGTCACAGATGCTTTTTAAGATTTATTCAACTATTTCCATGGTAGATACAGGATGTTTACATAGGGGGAGCAGAGGGAGAACTGAGCAGAGAAACTAGATGAATTAACCAATAAAACATGAGAACACTAGAACACTAGGTGGTTTGCAGAGGTGGAAAAGAAATCTTGAGATTAATTAAGGTTCTGGTTTTGAGTCAGTGCTCCTGTCTGAGGGGCTTTCTCCTCAGAGCGAGAGGGTCTTGAGAGTCTCCAGAGAATCTTGAGGATTCTGCGGGGATCTGTCTAAAAACTAAATCTTTCCTTGAAGAGGAAGAAAGTTTTCTAAAGTGGGAACAATAATTTCTTTTTCCACCCAGCAAACTTCAAACACATGACAAACTTAGTAACTAACCAGAGTCAATAGTTCAGCAACAAATTAAATGAGAATCAATAAAACTTCACACAGTTATATGGATTAACCACTACTTTTCATGCAAACTCATTTTTCTCTATAGACTATATTTTACTCTATTCTAGTTTATTCTAAAGTTGTGTACATACTTCATATCAGTATATATGTTTGCAGCAGACACCAAGACAAATTCCTAGTACTGTAAAGTTCTTCGCTGTACCTGACAATAAAACTAGCACAGTTTCTATATCGCAGTGTAGTCTGACAGTGATGCTCTGTTTAAGTCTGGTCACATGTTACATATTTATCAATCAAAGCAGAAATATAACAAGAACAACTTATAAGTCATTGTACAGGTTTCAGGTCTTTCTGGGAGGGAGTAGTTTTGACACCAGCAGCCTTCTGGTTTCTCCTGTTTCTGATAGAAATGTGACATTAGGTGGTGGATTCAATAAGAACTGCACTTCCTGTCCTGCTGTCTAACCAAGTTTCTGTTCAGAACATCACATCAAGATTAGAAGAGGAAATAAGATTATTGATTCAAAATGATTTGTCATCCATCAGCTCCTTCACCTCCATTTTCTCTCTGATCCAAAGTCAGATCTGATCAATAATCAAAGACTGATCAAACTGATCAGTCTTTGATCAGCCATCAGAGGAGTTGGATCAGTGGAGCTGCTTCTGTTCCTGATGTCCACTGATTCTTCTTTGTCCTCAATTCTCTTCACTGGTCTGCAGACAACCACAACACAACACAGTTATTTTGGTTAAGGAAATATTTTCGTCATAATTTTCATCGACACGTTTTTACTCATAAAAACGAGACAATAACTAAATAAAAATTAAGTGATGAAACCTATAATTAAAATATGTTGACATTTTTGTTAACTAATAAAAACAAGACGAAAATGTAAGAGACATTTTTGGAAAAGATCCAATCAGAAATATTCTTTTCATTTGAAAAGTAACAGATGCGCTAGTACACAACATCATCTTGTAGAGGGTTGCATTGGGTTTGTGTCTGACTTCAACTATAATGAAATGGCAAGAGCCTGGAGAAAACAAAGAGAAGATATATGGGTCAATTTCACGTTTGCTTTTGCCAAATACAGTTTTTCTTTTATATATTTTGGAGTTGCAGTTTTGCTTTAAAGAATGAAGAATGTCATATGCAATTTATAAACAATGCATATCTAAGTTTTGTTCTTTTATGGAAAGGCCATATTCCATGTATATTTAATGAAACTTGCTTTTATTTCATTTTAATTTAGAATATTTTGTATATTACAATAGTTTTACTAAATTACACTTAAATTAAATTCAATAAAACTAGACAAAATTAAAATCTGCTGTCAAAATTAACACTGGAGACAAACAATCAGAGACAAACACAGAGACCCAAACTCTTCTGACCTCTCACTTTGAGCTCCACTTGTTTCTCTCTCAGGACTCTTCCCTCCCTGGAGACTCTGCAGGTGTAGATGTTTCTGTCTCTCCCTGTTGGATGTTTCAGGGTCAGACTGAGGTCTCCAGTTCTCAGCAGGTCTTCCTTCATCTCTGTTCTGTTTCTGTATATCTCGTCCTGTTCTTCAGGTCGATCAGAGCCGTCCTGATACACATGGACCTTCCTATTGTACCAGTCCTTCCACTCCACTGTGACGTCTTCGGGCAGGTCAGCTGTGGTTATGAAGGGCAGCTGGACAGACTCCGCCCCTGATTCCACCTCCACCTGTGGGGCTGAGAGGACAACAGACACAACATGAGCTGGACAGACAGCAGCAGCAGCAGCACTGACACATTTTCTTTGACTGTATGAAGTGAAATATTTGTAGTGGAAACAGGTCTGACTGGTTCCAGTCTGAAATCTGTCCCATTGGTCCATTTAACAGAGACAGAGTCTGTGGTGTGTGAACAACCAACAGCACAACTCCCTGTTTCTTCACTAACTTAGTGTCATTGTCAAATGTCCAGATCAAACCTTTATTTACTGGCTCTGACTGAGGATTAGTGGCCCATGATGGGACCTTCCCAGTGGTGGAAATGTTCCTGTGACACCACACAGGGACGCCCAGTTTTCCCTCATCTGGTCTGGACTGGCTCTCAGTTTGTGGCCACATCCATGTCCCAGAGCTCTGAGGGGAATCAGGGTGGCAGCAACACATTTGACTATCTCATGTTGAAACACAGACTATATATAGACCAGCAGGAACATCAGGTCCAGAAACAAACCTGTTTTCTTTGGAAACTGCTTTAATAGCAGCATCATTTTAGTGGCTCAGCTGTTGAAGCCAATGCTCAGTTAGAGAATGATACAGAATTCCTCTCAACTTAGTCCATACCTGTATGTCCAGGGGGATTTTCCATTGGGGGCCATGAAAACTTCCTTCAGCTGTTGTTCTGCTGCTGAGACCCTTTTCCTTGGTGGCTCCTGTTGTTTCACATATTGACCCCATTCAAACCAATGGAGGGAAGATGCTTTGTGTTCGGTCACCATAGCAACCAAACCATCAGAGCACTTCCCAACAACTGGCTTTGACTGTTCCTCATGTAATGTCATACTGGGATGGTCTTACCAACGGCAGACCCTGGAAACCAGTTTGGGCCTGACCTTAGAAACACAGTGTGTGGGGGTTTTTCCAAGATGTCAAGGGGTGACTTGGATGTTTGCTTGACCCTTGATGGTATGTGGTTCTGTCTGTGTTATTGGGTTAGTGTTTTATGGTTGTAACTGCCAACAATTTGGTTAGTTCTGGTAGAGGCCTGGGGATAGAGGACACCTGAACAAACATGTAGGGTGGCTTCAGATTAGTCCAGAGTATTGTATATAAACCTGGTGTAACACAGATGCAGAGGATTTCTGCAAGGACGTCCTCTCCGGACCCGTGATTAAACCTGAGATGATTCATCACACTTGTGGTTGTTTCTGAGATTTAGCAACTCTCAAACTTAAAGGAATTTCCACAAGAAGTGTCACTAACAAAGGGAGATAAATCAATCGCTGCTTTAGATTTTTTATTTATTCAACTTAAGTATTTTTGTGCCTCCTTCGCTCTTTCATTCTTTTTTCTTTACTTACTTTTATATGTCACATATCACTTATTCTAAGGTCTCTGGTTGTTTTGTTCTCTGTTCTTTCTGTTTGTGTTTAATAAAGTTAATACAAAAAAAGCATAAATACTGGAAACACTTAGCTTAGCATAAAGACTTTGAACTGACCTGTGATCCAGAGGTTCACTTCTTTCTCTCTCAGGATTCCGCCCTCCCTGTAGACTCTGCAGGTGAAGATTCCTCTGTCTGTTGGATGTTTCAGGGTCAGACTGAGGTCTCCAGTTCTCAGCAGGTCTTCTTTCATCTCTGTTCTGTTTCTGTATAACTCGTCCTGTTCTTCAGGTCGGTCAGAGCCGTCCTGATACACATGGACTTTCCTGTTGTTCTCGTCCCTCCACTCCACTGTGATGTCTCCAGGCAAGTCAGCTGTGGTTATGAAGGGCAGCTGGACAGACTCCGCCCCTGAGTTCACCTCCATCTGTGGGACTGAGAGGACAACAGACACAACATGAGCTGGACAGACAGCAGCAGGACTGACAGGATTAGGGCTGGCAACAAAAGTGAGTACACCTCTAAGTGAAAATGTCCAAATTGGGCCCAATTAGCCATTTTCCCTCCCCGGTGTCATGTGACTCGTTAGTGTTACAAGGTCTCAGGTGTGAATGGGGAGCAGGTGAGTTAAATTTGGTGTTATTGCTCTCAGTCTCTCATACTGGTCACTGGCAGTTCAACATGGCACCTCATGGCAAAGAAGAGGATCTCAGAGGATCTGAAAAAAGAATTGTTGCTCTACATAAAGAGACCTAGGCTATAAGAAGATCACCAAGACCCAGAAACTGAGCTGCAGCACGGTGGCCAAGACCATACAGCAGTTTAACAGGACAGGTTCCACTCAGAACAGGCCTTGCCATGGTCGACCAAAGAAGTTGAATCCACGTGCTCAGCGTCATATCCAGAGGTTGTCTTTGGGAAATAGACGTATGAGTGCTGCCAGCATTGCTGCAGAGGTTCAAGAGGTGGGTGGTCAGCCTGTCAGAGCTCAGACCATACGCCGCACACTGCATCAAATTGGTCTGCATGGCTGTCGTCCCAGAAGGAAGCCTCTTCTAAAGATGATGAACAAGAAAGCCCTCAAACAATTTGCTGAAGACAAGCAGACTAAGGACATGGATTACTGGAACCGTGTCCTGTGGTCTGATGAGACCAAGATAAACTTATTTGGTTCAGATGGTGTCAAGCGTGTCTGGCAGCAACCAGGTGAGGAGTACAAAGAAAAGTGTGTCTTGCCTACAGTCCAGCATGGTGGTGGGAGTGTCATGGTCTGGGGCTGAATGAGTGCTCCCGGCACTGGGGAGCTACAGTTCATTGAGGGAACCATGAATGCCAACATGTACTGTGACACACTGAAGCAGACCATGATCCCCTCCCTTCGGAGACTGGGCCACAGGACAGTATTCCAGCATGGTAACGACCCCAAACACACCTCCAAGATGACCACTGCCTTGCTAAAGAAGCTGAGGGTAAAGGTGATGGCCCATCATGTCTCCAGACCTAAACCCTATTGAGCATCTGTGGGGCATCCTCAAACGGAAGGTGGAGGAGCGCAAGGTCTCTAACACCCACCAGCTCTGTGATGTCATCATGGAGGAGTGGAAGAGGATTCCAGTGGCAACCTGTGAAGCTCTGGTGAACTCCATGCCCAAGAGGGTTATGGCAGTGCTGGAAAATAATGGTGGTCACACAAAATATTGACACTTTGGCCCCAATTTGGACATTTTCACTTAGGGGTGGACTCACTTCTGTGAGATACTGTAACTCAAAGTACCGTAACTGTTCTTCAACAGGAACCGACACCAGAAGAAAAAATGTTCGATAACAAACCTCCGTCACTGCTGGGTCTTTGTTTCCTGGTCTGTGTGACTGAAGGTGAGTCCTGTTTATGGACTGGTTTTGTTTCCTGGTCTGTGTGACTGAAGGTGAGTCCTGTTTATGGACTGGTTTTCAACTGAAGACTGAGTCAGTTCACTGAAACTTTGTTATTGTTGTTGTGGACTCTCAGCTGTTGTTACAGCGACACTCGCCTTCGATGATGACGCAGCCGATTGTTTTATCGTTTCTACGACAGCAGGACGTCCCACAGACAAACAGCCAAATGCTTTAACACCTTATACAGTCCAGCACTGACTGACATCAGTCTGACTGACATCTGGTTTTCTTATTTATGGCCAAAGGAGACCAAACCAGCTGCTTCTGTTCCACAACCAGCCTTAACAAACTGACCCAGACTAAGCCCAGATAAGGCCCATCAGTGACCCAGTAGGTCTGGACTTTCATCTCTACGCCCAACAGAACCAAACATGGGGCTACACTGGCAGCTCAGAACACCAGACTCCAATAGAGGCTTTTTGAAACCGTCATGGTCCGACACAGTCCTCTGTGAGGAACCATAGTCAAGCAGCAACAGAAAGCAGAAAACCCAAACCTGTGGACCCCTCTCTGGTCCAGTATGTCCCTGTCATCAGACAGGACATGTGTGATAGAAACACACTTGATAGATTAAATACAACAAACCTGGAAATCTGTTGTTCCTCAGTGTGAGAACGAAAGAAAAAAAAACAGCAGATATTTGGTCAAAAATATAAACAGAAAAAAGGAAAAAAAACAGCTCCTGTTTCCAATTCTGTTCTTCTGGAAAATAAACTGAAAATATAGACGTGTCACACACAACAGCTGAATTTATAGATTCCACCTGACTTCCTGTTGTCACAGGGACACACCTACTGTACATAATCAGTCCATCATTATAACATGACTGGATGCAGCTTCAAAGGAAACATCAGCTAGTATGTACGTTAAGACCATAAATGGGAACTAAAGACCAAATTGGGCCTCAGAGCTGTTTTCAAAGCTCAGATCATGATCTTTTATTTTTTTTGACACAGGAGACTGGACTGTTCGGTTATGAATATAAGGAATTATCAAAATGATCTGACATATGACCAGCAGGTATTTTTGTTTAAGGTGTGTCTGTGATTAGAAAGTTCATCCTCCCTGAGACATCTGTGAAAGCAAAACTTACATGTTTTATATATTTGAAAATGTTTTGCATTTAGTCAAATCCCAGTTGGACCTGGAGTGAGTCCAAACTGAGCCAGTCAGGTATTTTTACGGGTCAATTTAGATTCATATAAGAAAAAGGCAAAAAAATCTTTTTTTTCAGCCACAGAACTTTAATACAAACACAAACTCAAGGCACAACACAAAATATAGATATAGAGTAGACATAAGTATCACAAGAAACAACAGTGATGGTGTCTGTAAAAGCAAACTCTGAGGAAAGTGGAGCCCTGTCCTTCACCTGCAAGATTTCAGCAGGCAGCTCAGGTTTGTTTTTCTTCTCCATGGTAAGTTTCCTCCTGAGAAGTTCTTGTCCAAGGTCATAGCTGGTAAAAAAATTGTCACAAGTGATATTGTGACCCTGCAGTCCAGTAGTCATATCGAGGACCACATGTTTTCCTCGGTTTTTCTCAGGGATGCAGCTCGCAGCTTTGCATGTGTAAATCTGTAGGATCCAGGCATAGCTGGTTTTTGCATCACAAAGTGCACAGATTTTTATGCTGTACTTTCCTGGCTTACTGGGCATGTATTGGGGGACAGGGACAAGACGTTCATCCACTGTCACCTCTGGCCCTGGGTTGAACATCAGTGGAAGGAGCTGCACCCATTTCTCCCAGACATCCCTGATGGCGACAAGCTTGTCAGATCTTGATCTGGCATCTCTGTTGTCAAATGTCATTGTCCTGATATCATTTGAAATGTCTGAAGTGACATTGTTGCCTGGAAAATCTTTCTGCCTGTTGAGGCATCCCAGAGACTATCTGTGGCTTTAGTGCAGGATCTGTACACTCCAGATAGAAGAAGACCAATATAAGCGTCCAGGTATCCCTCATCAATGCCATTCCACGTGTCACCATGGACTTTTTTTCCTTCAGTGTTTGTTGTAGTAATGATGATTCTTTTTAGTGACAAAGTCATAAATAGCTCAAAACATGTTTTTATGTGATTCCAGGGGTCATTTTGATAACATTTGCAGCAGCTGCCCTGCCATGAACATCATGAGATACTGAGCTCCAACAGATCTTCCCATTTTTGGACTTGATTCTGTCAGTGGGAGCAGCTTCACCATCGGTGAACTCCTCATCAGACTCATTTCGTCTGTGTCTTCTGGATGATACTCCACATTGTCTTCCTCCTCAGAAGCCAGCTATGCCGCTCTATGTCCTCTTCCTCATTTTTACCAAAGATATGATCAAGAACTTGGCTCACTGTAAATCTTCTTCTCATTTTGGGTGCTGCAAATTGGAGATGTGCACCCTGTAAGTTACCAGGCAACAGCAGGTTAGTTACTACAACACAAACAGTTGAACTATAGTCCAACAGGAAGTGAACTTCCACACCTGGACTCTCCTCATGTGACCGACTACAGGGAAAGGCTGGTTGCATCAGCAGAGACTGTCCCTCCCAGATTATTGGTGTGTTCATCACCAAACCAGAACAAGTCAAATTTTCCATCGGCCAACTTTATGAAACCCACGGAACCACACGAGAACAACAACAAAACCAGACCAAAGTTTAATGATCCTGCAGAGAAACCAGATCGCTGCTGCAGCAACAAGAACATGGTCCAAAAACCATCAATAAAATATAAATAACAGTAAAGTCACTGAGGACATTATCCACAAAACAGCTGGATTTTATCATCAGATTCTGTTAAACAGGCTCATATGAATCAAAGTCTGACAAAACAAGTAACTTGATGTTGTCGTGCACCAAACTAAAACTGAAAGAGGCTTCCCCTCAACAAAACAACACAACACAGACACATGGACACAGGAGACTGGACTGTCTGATTATGAAGAGATGGAATGACTGAAATGTAGAAACACACCCAGCAGATGGTTCAGATAGTCTGAGGTTGTTTTATGTCTGTCCACAGCAGAGAGGTGTGGATCAGTTAGACACAACCAAACAGGTACAAGTCAAATTTTCCATCTGACTCCTTTATGAAACCCACAGAACCACACGAGAACAATGACAAAACCAGACCAAAGTTTAATGATCCTGCAGAGAAACCAGATCGCTGCTGCAGCAACAAGAACATGGTCCAAAAACCATCAATAAAATATAAATAACAGTAAAGTCACTGAGGACATTATCCACAAAACAGCTGGATTTTATCATCAGATTCTGTTAAACAGGCTCATATGAATCAAAGTCTGACAAAACAAGTAACTTGATGTTGTCGTGCACCAAACTAAAACTGAAAGAGGCTTCCCCTCAACAAAACAACACAACACAGACACATGGACACAGGAGACTGGACTGTCTGATTATGAAGAGATGGAATGACTGAAATGTAGAAACACACCCAGCAGATGTTTTCATGCATCTTTGTGTAGGTACAGTCCATCAGAGTCTCTGTTCCCTGAAACATCTGTGGAAGTGAAACTTACATGTTTTATATATTTGAAAATGTTTTGCATTTAGTCAAATCCCAGTTGGACCTGGAGTGAGTCCAAACTGAGCCAGTTTCTGTGCAGACCAACAAAGTGAACTGTCTGTTGTTCAGTCTGTGACTTTTCCTGGACGTGTCTGTGAGTTGAGGCTTGTCCTCAGTCAGAGCTGATGAGCCCAGTTTCAGCACCACGACACACAAACACAGTCCGGCACCTGTGTTCAGTGTGTGTGTGTGGTTCTGTGACCAGGCTTCCTGACCCCAGTCTGCTTTGGACTATGACTTTAAAAACGACACTCTGCTGTAACATTAGAGTCACAGAGCAGCAGCATCATTTCTATTGATGTTTAACTAAATAATGTCCAACATCAATTTCCCATCAGGCCTTGTTCAGGCTCAGCAGCCAGTTAACCAGGCAGACGGTCTGATAGAAATGTTGGAGACTTTGTGTCCAACACTGATTTTATTCCATGCAAAGATACTTAACCATGGCTGATTCTTCCACTCAGTGAGTCAGCAATGGAAACAAACAACATGACAGTTTGTTCACACATGATCTTGGAAGGTCAAACTTCAAACAAAACAACCTGCAGCATTTTATCACCTGCAAAAATCTGCTGAACTTTATTTATGGATCTTCTGTTGCCGTTTATCTGCAGCTTCTGCCATTTTCCTCTGATTGTCAGCTCCCTGCTTTCCTTCAGGTCATACAGGTGCATATGATACACACAATTTCATCCAGGTGCAGACTGAAAGACCCAACCTGGTTAGTCTGAAGCCGAACCCACCGAGTCCTTTTCCTTCTGCTCTGTTACAACCCTTTGTGTCTAGGGGAAATTTTTAGGGAGGAACACATTGACCAGATCGTAAAAGGTCGGCCGATATTTATTTACAAACCAAGAAAAGGCCAAGGAGCTTAAGTACAACAACAAAAAAAACAGATTCTGGTATGGGCACAGCCAAGTACTTCAAAACGTTCAACAAAAAAACACAGGCTCAAAGCCATTCAAAAATGAACTAATATTTCCAGGTCTTTTTAACTACTTTAGAAAATCAACACAAATACCAATAACTATTCAGCTCTAATATTACCAAGAACACAAAGACTATTCAAACCGACAAGCGGTATACAAGCACTACACTGACAACAAGGTTTGAGGAGAAAGTCACAACACCGAGGTGAACTGACCATTGGCAAGGCACAGCTCACCCCGAGTGTCGGAAATCCTGGGCCTTAAATATAGGAAATGCTGAGGTGTAGTCAGCTGATTGGTGGGAGGCTGGTGAAGGGGAACCAATCAGGCAAGGAAGTGCGGTCCATGGAGATGTTCTGCAGCTGCGAGTCTGCAACTTCCTCTGCTGTTGGTCATCCGTCTACGGTTCCACCCAGCGGACGGAGGTTGGAAGGTGTGGGTGAGGATATCCCAGGCATCCTCTCACTGGGTTTCTCAGTCAAATTGGTATGGAGTAAACTTATGAGAAAAGTAGCAAATGGGGTGCTCAATACCATCCGGGTCATCTTGCAATAAGACGGCTCCAGCTCCTACGTTGCTGGCATCGGTCTCAAGCCTAAAAGGTTTAGCAAAGTTAGGAGACAGCAACACTGGAGAATGACACAGGAGAGCCTTCAAACAGTCAAAAGCACTTTGACAAGCGGGAGTCCAGACAAACCTTTCCTTTGGGCTCAACAGATCAGTGAGCGGACGAGCTACTGTGGACAAGTTTCGACAAAAGGCGCGGTAGTAACCGGCCATGCCTAAAAAACCGGCTTAACATACGCCGTGTTGTGGGCGCTGGAAAATTTACAATGGCGCTCACTTTTTCCTGAACAGGACGCACTTGTCCTTGGCCCACTTCCTTCCCTAAGTATCATACAGTAGCCTGACCAAAATCGCACTTTGCAAGGTTTAATGTTAGCGATGCTTGAGCAAGTCGCTTGAAAACTTGACGTAATACATCAATGTGTTCAGTCCAATCCTGGGTGTACACTACAACATCATCCAGGTAAACGTTGCATTGCTTTATGTCTCTTAGCACATTGTTCATCATCCGCTGGAATGTAGCGGGTGCGTTGCATAGACCGAATGCCATCACAGTATACTGTAGTAACCCATCTGGCGTGACAAAAGCGGAGATTTCCGAGGCACGCTCGGTCAAAGGTACTTTCCAGTATCCCTTAAGTAAGTCTAATCTAGATATAAATTTAGCAGAACCTACGTTGTCCACACAATCCTCCATACGAGGAAGTGGATACGAGTCCAATTGTGACTTGATTTACCTTCCTAAAATCAGTGATGAAATGGGGAGTACCGTCTGATTTAGTTTGAATTAAACACGGGGAACTCCACGCACTGTGACTTGAGATGGCGAAGCCATGCTGCAGCAAGTAATCGGTCTCTGCTTTCATTAGGGCCTGCTTGGTTAAGTTGGCCCGGTAGGGATGTTGCTTGATTGGCCGGGCCTCACCTACGTCTATGTCATGCTCTGCCACTCTGGTACGAGTGGGCACGTCACTAAACAAACATAAAAAGTCATTCATGAGGTTTCTATGTCTGCTTGTTGCTCTCGGGTCAAATGTGTTAGACGCTCCCCATACCTTCCCAACTCCTCAGAGTTGTTCAACCTCCCCGTTTGACGTGCCGTGGGGTGGTTGTCATCCTCTGGGGGATCTGGGGCGACATCTTCCACTATGATGGCGGCACTAGCGTGGGAAGTATCTGGTTGGGAGATAGTAGCGTGTTAGCAGACTCTCGAGTAAAATATTGCTTTAACATATTTATGTGGCAAACTCCTTTTCCGCCGTCGGTCAGGAGTGCTTATCACATAATCCGTATCACTGAGCCTTTTCTCAATCATGTAGGGACCCCAGAACTGTGCAGTCAGGGAGGAACTGGGTTGAGATAGCAACACTAAGACCAGATCTCCTACAGAAAACTGCCGGGGTATCGCAGTTCGGTCATGACGACACTTCATGTTCGTTTGCGTTTCACTTAGGGTCTCCTTCGCAAATCGATTGGCGTTGTGGAGCCGCTCCCTGAAGTTACTGACGTAACGTAATACATGTTGAGCGGGCTCACTTACTTCAAGCATAGCCTCTTTTACCGCTTTCAACGGACTACGAGAACTATGTGCAAATACAAGCTCGAAGGGACTGAATCCTAGGGATTCCTGCCGTGCGTTGCGTGCAGCAAACAGTACAAAGGGCAATCCTTCGTCCCAATCTTTCTCTGTCTCTAAGCAATATTTCCTAAGCATGCTCTTAATGGTCTGATGCCATCTCTCGAGCGCACCCTGGCTCTCGGGATGGTAAGCGCTAGAGGTCACATGCTGAGCCTCTAGGGTTTTCATCACCTGCTGAACATTTTTACCAGTGAAATTCGTTCCTGGGTCAGTTTGGATTACCCTAGGTCATAGGTCACTAACAGGTGGACCGCAGTCTGGGTGCGGACCCAGAAGCCGCCCCATACGGACCCGGACCTATAGCCAAAACAGAAGATTGTGATTTAAAACCTAACGGGGCGCTTCTATTTCCACCGGCGCAGCTTTTCTAGACTTTACGGTAGTGGAAACGCACAGACCAATTGCATGCGAGTTGAGCCATCCCACGTGATACCACTCAGCCAATCAAGTCTGTGCATCCCAGGCGGTAAACATTATGACTCTACAGTGTAAACAGAGCTAGAGGCAAGTTACACATGAAGAGACAGTACAAAGAAAAAGAAAGAGAGCGATACATGCAGAAAACAAAAGGAGAGAAACAGGCGAGTGAGACAGAGAAAGAACTTAGAACTTAGTTAATGAGAGAATATTATACATATCTACAGCCATACATATATGTTCAGTTGTGTGTTACATGACAATAAATATTGTCAGAAAGTTTTTGAATTGTACTGAATTCATTTGATTTGACAGTCAGGTATTGATTACATGCAGATGTTGATAAAACTACTAGGCTACTTAAATACATATCACACTAACTAGTTAGACATTATGATCTTCCGGACCTTTGCTTCAAGAAACTTTCTCTAACTGGACCTCTTTAAATTTTAGTTGAATACCCCTGGTCTAGGTAGTCCAAAGGTGGTGAAAAACGTCATTAGTACTTTGACCATGACCGGGGCAGCAATCCGTCGTAACGGAATCGTCTCCGGATACCTAGTGGCAGTACACGTTACCGTCAATAGGTACTGATTTCCCCTACGGGTTTTCGGTAGCGGTCCTACACAGTCAGCTATAATCTTTCCGAACGGTTGCTCCACTACCGGTATGGGATGGAGCGGTGCTCGGGGAACACCCTGATTAGGCTTCCCAGCTAGTTGGCAGACATGGCAACTACGGCAGTATTCTACCAGATCCCGCTTTAGCCCTGGCCAAAAGAAATGCTGTAGCACATTGTGGTATGTCTTAGCAACTCCCACATGTCCGGACCAATTGCTCTCATGGGCTAGCGACAGGACTTGCTGTCGGAAACTTTGTGGTACTTTGTGGTACATCACCATGCATATGCCACTTTCGCATAAGGAGTCCGTCGTCTACATATAACTGGGCACGGGGATTAGGTTTACTTGACCTCAGTTCTTTTACCTTTTTGCCACTCACCAACCCTTCATAACACTTCTGTAGAGTTGGGTCCTGCCCTTGCAACTTGCATACTCGTTCGTTCCTTATCACAGCAGTCCCTTCTTTTAAGTCGGGAGCGGATTTAGCCACCTCCTCCATCGGAGGGTGCTGTTCCTCTGCTTCGGGAGTTGCAGACGTAGTGTTCGGCTTCTGAAAATAAAGGTGCTAAGAAACTGTCCACAATAGGGACCTCAGCATTAGTACGAGCTTGAGCTCTGGTGACAACACATGCAGGGAAAATGGACGTTTCATCAGCTGTCCCCAGCGGTACAGGCACATCTACTGTTTCCAATGATGCCAGTACTTTTCCACCCGCCATGTCGTTACTAGTAATGCTACTCCCTCAAAAGGTAGCTTCTCACTTATTGCTACAGGAAAATATCCAGTCACAAGTTTTGATTTCACGAAAATCCTGTGAATGGGCTTTGGGGCGTAACCCATTTCAATCCCCCTCAAGATGGCGTTGTAGCCGCAGGCAGTCTCTAAGGAGAAAGGCAGTGTGTTTGCCAAAATTATGGACTTGGAACACCTCCGTGAAGTTGGCCCCCCACCCAACGCAAAATTTCGCAAAAATAGTCTCAATCGTTTGTGCTGGTTTGTGCTGTAAAAAATTTTGTTTGTGCTGTTTTGGTTTTTTAGATATAAAAGATTTATTTAAAGGTCATTCTCCGGTCACTCAGCCCCCCCACATGCTGCAAATTTACCACAACTAGTCTCAATCGTTTGTGCTGTTTTGGTTTTTAATATTAGTCATTACGTTTTTGGTGATGACGTTTTTCTTAGTACAGTTGAAGTAACAAGGTGAGACCCAAACGGATCCTCACTTAGTTAAGTTACCGATGGACTGTGTGTTTCCAACTTATAGCAGACACAGCGACTCACAAGAAGATGGACTGTAACACCAACTCCAAGGTAAATGTTCTTACTGTATATCATTATGTTAATAACAACAGCATGTCATACAATGTGTCTGCTGTGTCTCTGTGCTTATACACACATAAGCTTTGTATGTGTTTTATATGCATGTATGTAGAAATGCACCTCATGACTCAATGAATTAAGCCAAAATGATTTTACTGTGAAACTGAATTAAAGTGAACTAACATCTTAACATCCATTAACACAAATAATGGACCTTTAAACACTTAAAAACACTGACAGGCCATGACTGTCTTCAAACCAAAACTGACTTCCTGAAGAGCAGAAACAGCTCCTCCAAACAGGAGAAGGAAAACAAGGGTGACATACAACAAAATACTTGAGATTAAATGTAAACAGTGCAGTCAGTCTTTTGTGTATTACACTGCATGTGGGCAGATTTAGTTTTTTTCTGACACTCCTGTCACTCCACTTCTCAGGTCATCATAAGTCTCCCAGACTCATGGAGACCTCCTGCAGTAGGCTACATAAGGTCCAAGACTAGCCTGGGTTAAGCCTCCTCTGAAAGCGATGACTGCCCTTAAAGTAAGTCTCTCTCCCTGGAGCATCAGACTGGGGGGAAATTCACTCAATGGAAATTCTATGGAATTACTTCCCAGGTCAGTGTCAATCCACAGAAGTTCTCCCAGACTGTAACTGTGAGACACTTTCCCTGCACAGAGCTCTTGTCCTGATGTAGAGTCTGTCTTGAATGCAGAGGGACACTGTGATGGACTTTGGACTGGCCTGAGGCAGGGGGACTCCAGAAGGTTAAGGCCTTCTTCCATTGCAGTCTGAAGATGAGCAATGCCAGAATCCTGCAGTACAGCAACAGAAGTACAAACAAATGGTATTTGCCTTGTTGCTTGTGTGCTGAGACTGCAGTACTGAGAGGAGCACTGCTTTGTGACGTGAACACATGAATGTTTTGTCATTGATTTTTCAATGATAGTGGAGATGTGGCACTGTGTATCGATTTGGAGAGCACCAGCCTTCAGTTGGACAGGGTTGAATATTTCACTCAGCAGCTCTGCCCTCTGTATGTAGGCCTGTGCATTCAGACCCTTTGTGCTGATGGTTTTCACTAGCTGGAGGAGGTTGTTGGAGTCCTCACCACAAACAAAATTTGCAAAGGTGACACTATCACAGAAAGCACAACATAAGCACTGACAAAAAGCATCAAATGCACATGTGTTTAGCACAGACATTCTTGATTTCCTGAGTTTAACAGGCTGTTGATTATTTCCATTTTTCAACAGTTCCACTTTCAGTCTTTTCCCCCTCACAGATGGATCTGCATGGAGCCACTCAGGACAAGGAGAGAGATAGGAATTCCTCTTTCTCTTTTTGGGTGGAAGAGCTAGGCCTCTCCAGTTTTCAACAGAGTCGTCCTCTGTTGGATGGATGTTTGTGACAAAGTCAGACTTCCCAGAACAGGAAGGATCCATTCCTGGTTTTACATCTACACTGCAAGTTATGGCTGATAGTTGATTGGCTTCTTTGACAAACACTGTTGCAACAGCTGCATCTTCTTCACCCTCCTCTTTTCTTTTTTGTTTTGCATAACAAATGTGCATGTTGCCTTCAATGAAGGACAAATGTCGAGCAATGAATCGATCCACCCGAATCAGCAAGTTTTCATGCTTGAAAAGACGACGTTTGATGTTTTTGAACTCTGCTTCAACATTGGCTGAACTTGTGATGATGTTGGTGCTTTGGCAGTGAGGGATCATTACCCCTGTCCAGAGTGGTAAGTAGCTTGCAAGCCAGATTACATTTGGAATGATCTCAGGGAGGAAGGGCATATTATCACCATCTCCATTAGCCACGACAAGTGACCTGCTTTCTTCACATATTTCTGTCACCCACTGCTGTAGGTCTGTCTGTGTTTGGTCACCCACCCACTGCGTTTGATCTGCTTTTTCCAGTTCCTCACCCTCTACATCTGGAATGATGACACACTCTTCTGCAATTCGGGCTTTCAGGTATTTCTTGCACCTTTCTGATATGAGGGGGACTCCAGAGCCGTCCTTGCCCTCTGCTTCACTGAGAGCCACAGTAGTAATGCTGCGTAGTAGTAGCTCTTTAGCATCGTCCATGGACTGTGACTTAAGAAGCTGTGCCATTGATCTCACAAAGAAATCTTTAATGCGATGTGTTTTTTTCTTCAAGCCTGGACAAAACAAGGTGGCACTTTTGCAGACTTACCAAGTAAAACCCCACAACACACATTGATGTAGGTCTTCAGACCAGGATGAGGAGTAGAAGCCTTGACCAAAGCTCAGAGCAAACCTCTTTTGGAGTTGGTGCACCTGCACGTATCTATTCTGTCAGCCAGTGTGTTACTGCATTAACATCATGTCTCTCTGACAACATTTGCACGACTGGGACACTTGAGCTCACGTTACCTGCCAGAACGCCCTGATATAAGAAGACATGGCCAGACATCCTGTTTGGTCTCTGTAGTTTCCTCACTACTGAGCCAGGTGCATCAAAACTCACAGTCGGGTCAGTAGAAGTCTCTGATAATGACTTGTACATATACTTTTGTGTTTGACTCCAATAGTGACAGAAAGACTTGTCCAGTCCAGTGTCTTTAATGCTACCACTGTGAGGTGAGCTGTACTTTAACATCTGCAGTGACAAAACAGGATCCTTGTCACCTAGTTCTAAGACATTTCTCTCTGGCTTTGCTTTGTGCAGGGTGGCCAAATTAGGTAGATGGCTTGGCTCAGGATCTCCAAAATCCATCAGCTCTGTTGCCTCCGGTGCCCCCCACACATGAGGTTCCGTTCTACCCCCACACAGGTCTTTGGATATCTGCTCACGCAGGTTACCAGACATCGGACGCTTGGAACAGCCAGTGTGCAGGGAGTCATCTGTGTTTTTCATGAAGCACTTTAGCACCATTGGGCTGACACTCCTTACACCTGCCTCTGATCTCTATGTGTCTCTCTGTGGCTGATGGATAGACCTTGGCTCTGTTAAAGGTCTTAGAGATCTTGTTTTTGTATTGAACTGTTTCAGGCATAAATTCAATCCATTTCTGAAATGGAACTTCAAGATCAAAAGTCCAGCTCTCTTTAGGTCTGGGGGAAAGGGACCCTGGCTCAAAATCAGTGTCATCACTACTAACACTTGTTTCATCACTTCTAACACTTTCAAGAGTAAACCCTAAAGCAGTCCAGATGTTGTGTGTATGGAGCCTTTGCAGTGATCCTGTTCTCTAGTTGCTCACTAAGCTCTGTCCAGATGTTTGATCAGGAGTAGCTGTGTTGCCATGTTTGACTGTGGCCTCTTTTGATGGACACAGGACTGTGGAAATGGAATCCCTGCTGACTGCTGGTTTCTTGGGCGTCTGGCATAAGCAAAACATAATTACTCACTTAAATAATCCTGACTCCAAAAATGTCATGTACAGTATAAACCTGTATTACTGTATTGTCCCTAATATAAGGACAATATAGTAATAATCTGTTATATCTCATATTACTAACAATAGAGTAATGTTGAACATATTCTCAAACTAACATGGGTCATATGTACAACTGTAATTAGCATTTAATTGTGATATAAGTGATATAAGTGTTAGCAATGTGTTTTTGTTCAGTAAACATTGGAAATCTTAGCTCACTAATTCTGTACCGTTGTTCTTGAAGTTACACTTAGAAAAATTAATCTTTGTTTTAGTATCGTAAGAGTAGTAACCAAGTACCATAACTTTTATTATTTGGCATATTCATTACCATTTGTACAACAGTTTTACTACAAATACCATGGTTAAACTATGGTTACCACTGTTAAAACATTGTACTTACATTGGCCAGAAATTTGAGTTTGTAACTTTATCAACTTTTCCTCTACTAACTTGATTTTCACAGCAGCATCTTGAAGAGCGCCACCTCGTGGTGGGAGTGATGGGTATCAGACGATACTCGTAAATAAGGTCAATCAGATGGGAACAGAAGTGCTGAAGTTACATGAAGCCACCACTTGATGGCGCTGTCGCACAAATCTGTTTTAAGTAAGACGGTGACAGAAAAAGAGTCTGACAGCAGATGAACATTGAGCTGCTTTTAATAAACACAACGACTACAAAAAATATTGATAAAGAGTTGTTTGTTCTGCACAAACGATTGAGACTAGATGTGGTAAATTTGGAGCATGTGGGGGGGCTGAGTGACCGGAGAATGACCTTTAAATAAATCTTTTATATCTAAAAAACCAAAACAGCACAAACGAAATTTTTTATAGCACATACCAGCACGAACGATTGAGACTATTTTTGCGAAATTTTGCGTTGGGTGGGGGGCCAACTTCACGGAGGTCTGACACCGGAGGGGTAGGAGAAGTTTCCTGTGGCAATGCTGCCATCTGGTGGTTGCTTGGTACAGTTGCGGGAGATTGAGCGGCAAGCTCCAATTGTCGAATCCGCACCGCTGTATCGGCGTCAATTTGGAGTTTCCGTACTTCCAGTTCGAACTGCATCTGCTGGGCCTTCTCCTGGGCCTCCAGCTGCATGCGAGCAAGGCGGACTTTCAGTCGTGCCTCTACTCGAGACCCTGAGCCAGTTTAAAACAGCAGGTGGTAGAGTTGTCACATTTAGCAGGAACCTGCTGCATTTAGTTTGACATTTCCATGTTAATGACTCTGATGATGATCAGACAACAAGTAGTACAAACAGTAACAATGAAGTATTTTATACTGCAGTATTTACAGTACAAAACTACAGGAGCTGCTGCTGTTTCAGACTGGATCAGTTCAGAACTGATGCTCGGTGGTGACGTCATCGTGGCCATCGTCCAATCCCTGCTCAGCATGGGTGGGCGGGGTCATCACCATGGAGACAGACAGGTGATTTCCTGCAGTCAGAGCAGGTGAGAAAGAAAATGGAGAATTTATCAACATTGGACACAAGAAGAGTCAGAGACAGCTGGTATTGATTGATTGATTGATTGATTGATTCAGAGTGTTACCTGTGGGTCTGTGTCGATACAGAGACACCATGAGGACAGTGGAGATGACGTAGGGACAGAACACCACCAGGTAACGGACCACTGTGAACACCTGCTGGAGGGGGGATGGGTCTGGGGGTGGGGCTGCAGTAGTGGGCGGGGCTGTGGTTGTAGGTGTTTCTGCAGACAGAAGCCCACCTGGTCAGGTGAACATGTGGCTGAAATCAGAGTGTCAATCAAAGTGAAGCTGCTGACCTGTGACAGAGATCCAGCTGGGTGGAGACTCTCCATGGCCCCTGATGTTACACCTGTAGACGCCTTCATCGGCCTTGGAAACATGGAGGATGGTCACGTGACCCGTAGGCCGATCGATGACGAGGGAGCCGTGTTTATAGAAATCAGCCGGGAGGTCGGAGGATGTCTGGGTTCTACAGATCAGGGTGATGTTTTCTCCCTCCATCACAGGGAGGACAGGACTCTGCAGGATCACTGCTCCACCTCAACACGGAGACAAACTACAGCATTTCATCCATTTCCACACAGCTTCATCAATACTAACTCCACAGGCTCATCTTACCACTGACAGTGATGTTGATGCTCTGACTGGTTGCTCCCTCTCTGGACTCACACCAGTAAACTCCACTGTCTGATGGGAAGGAAAGGCTGATGTTACAGGAAGACCCAGCTGCTTTTCCCCACCCAGCTCCACACTGAGTCCTGGTTTCTGTGGTTGTGTTCCTCCTCAGGGTCCATCCAGCAGAGCTGTCGTCCTCCTCACAGCTCAGAGACAAAGAGCTCCACTGGAAGAACTGGGAGCTGCTGGGACTCACAGTCAGACGAGCTGTGGGGAAAAACAGTTTAAAATCAAATTACTGTGGATTTTTCAGTTTAGTGTCGACTAAAATGTGAGTTCAACTTTTCCTGCCTGTTTCAGCAGATTTGTGACAAACTACACCTGAACCTGAACTGGCTGTAAACTGGTCACTTTGACTTTTTATGACGTTGATGTGAGAAACACTGAATATGTGTCTGCTTTTCTATTTTTAAGTTTCCTCTAAAGGTCCAAGGTGTAAAATGTGAAGGTTCTATCATCATGTAGTGTCTGTGAGGTGTCACCTTCTTCAGCCACTAACACAGGAAGTGATGAGGAAACTGTAGCAGCTTATATTTATTTAGAAACTGTGTGTAGTTCACCTCGTTAGTGTGTGAGACCATATGGCCCATAGCTTCAGTGTATGACAGAATATTATGTGCTGTGTAATACAAAGGTGTTTTTGATGCTAACACAACATTAGCAAAGTAACCTTACTGTGAAAGTGAATTCATTCTGTTGGCAGGACATAACGTTTATAATCTGTGTCAGAGCAGACAGTCCACAGTTGGTAACAAGTTCAGAGGGACAGGAAGTAGGTGGAGGAGCAGTCGGGGGGAGGGGGAGGAGCTATCAGAGCAGCAGCCTCAACAGAAGAAGAGCTCAGCAGTGTCTAACCAACATAGTCTGTAGTTTTATGGGTCGTTGCCAGGGAGACATCACAATTATTACAGGAGCAGCATTAAGGAGTATTATTGTGAAAATGTTTAAACACATCTGTGACCCCTAATACCAACAAAATCTGAAACCTTATACAACCACAGGCTTCTTGAAGAGATGACCTGGACGAGCACAGGGAGCTTAGACATCAACTTCTCAAGAGGCAGCCAGGACTTTCTGGAGCCCTGATTATTATGCATCAGCACAGGATGGTGCCCCACCTTTTGCAGGTGTGCCAGGGGTACCATGGTGTACCCATAGGGGCACAGGGACAAGCCTCCAAACCAAGAGAAGAAATGCTGTGGCCAGGAGCCATCCACCTGTGTGAGCCTCCTACCACACCTTTCCCAGTGCTGTGTTCACAGGAAGTACCAGGAAGACACGCACTATTAGACCGCATTAGGTTCCAAAGGCTCTAAGACTAAGAAAATGCAACAGTTGGTATTTCCCAGTGAGAATATATTTATGAAAACCATATTCTGATAATAGAACCTGACAAATATCTCACATCTTAAAACTAATTTATCACAGAAAAAAAAACCCTGATGTGGATTTTTTATGATCCTAAAACCCAAACTCAGACAGAAGCAGAGACAGGAGGCGTTCACTGACCTTGGTCTGTCGTGCAGATCAGCACCGACACCACCACTGCAGAGAAATGAGAGTCAGGTTTTAGTCGAACAGGACCCACCACTGTTCTCACTGAGCTGGACCACAACACACTGGACTCACACATCAGACGTTGAAGACACAATGGACCCATCACTCGTCTCGTGAGATGAGACCAGACGCTCGAAGCTGGAAAGACTCACCAAAGCTGCTGGTTCCTGTTGAAATAAGACGACACATTGTCCATGGGAAAAACACATCAACAAACTATCACACATACAGCATCAACAACAAGATAAGATCAGTGAAAAACTCAACAGTTTCTTAGAATCAGCAGGAGGAAGTTTCCGCTGTTGCTTAACACTCAGAGTTAAAAAAAGAAAAGTCAATAAATGATCAGTGTCATTAAAGGTCAGTTTAAGATGTTTTTATTTTCTGTCTCAAGTCTGAGTTTCAGGTAGGAGTCAGTCCTGTCTTCAAGTACAAGCAGCAAATGTGACACTGGTGCTCATTTTCCATTTTTGATTTAGTTTTTTAAAAACACGCACAAATGTGTTAGTTTCTGTTTGCAGCTTCACTACAGGCTAAAAGCCCATAGACACAACAGAAATGCACCAAAGCAGAAACATGTCGATGCAGAGTTTGGGTCAAAGGAGCAACTGGGGGCCTGGACAGCTACCCCAGGTGGACAGACAGGTTTGTCCTCATACAAGGTAATAGAAGTTTCAAACATCAGACCTGTCAAACTGCCACCACACGATGACTCTTACTATATTTTCCTGATTGTGAGGAAGGACTGAAGCAGCTGTGAGAGTCCTGGACTGATGGATTTCCTCTGGTTGTCAGGGAGTGATGGGGGGAAACTTTCTGAAACAATCCCAGTGAAGCTGCTGTGTCAAAGGGTTTGATCCAGGTCAAATGGTGCCACCTGCTGGTCGACTCTTGGTGCTGTATTTGTGTGGATGGATTTAATGTGGACCTGCTGATTGGAATCTGAACGGACTGGTCCTAAGAAGAAAGAGGCTCTGCAGCAGCTACACAACTTGATTCATCTACATGGCAGCAGATTTTCTTCTTCTGCAGACTTTAACTGTGACAGAGACACGACCCTGACGCAGCTTTGAGTCACAGATGACGAGCGGTCAGAAGAAGAAACAGCTGGAGGAAAGTGAGCGTGCACATCTGTATCCTTCACCAACATCAGCTTTCCACTGTCAGACCAACATTTGTCTTCCAGAAAGACCTAGAGCTCATAGAAAAGCAGCACAGAGACAGAAGAGGCAGCAGGAAGTGACCAAAGGGCCTGTTGAGATGAGACTGTTGTGATGATGATGACAGATCCTGAACCCTCAGTCCTCTCAGGACCTGCCAGTCTCAAACCAACCCTGTGTGAGCTGATGTGTGACTAAACTGTATTTTGTTGGATCCATCTGATCCTGAAAAAGGAACTAAAGTTATCAGATAAATGTAGAGCAGGAAAAAGTCCAAGGTTTGACTCTGACATGTAGTGAAGTCCAAGGATGAAGTAGCACAACATGGAAATACTCAGGTAAAGTACTAATACCTCAGAGCTGGACAGGAGTACTGTACCTAAGTAAATGTACTGAGTTATTTTCCACCATTAAGTTCTTGTTTACAGCAACATGCTGCATATAAACTGTCATTAATCACAGCGTAGTGTGTCTCTTAATGCACTGTAGATATTTTTAAATGTTTTTATTGCAACAACATTTTTAGGTGATGAATGAATTTACACTGTGAAACGGATGAGACAGGTTTTGTTGGTTTTAACAGTCTGGAACATCCCAAAGCCACAACCCACCAACCTGCTCCTAATAAACTCCAGCCTACAGTTGGTTCTTTGGACTCAGCGTTGCCTCCTCCAGTGCTGTTGGAAACTTCTAGCAGTCTAAATGTTGGAGTCACAGGCAGATGCTGTTAAAATGTGGTGGTTTTTGTTTTGGGTCAGTTTCTTGGTGTCTCTTTCTGCAGGTGAGTGTCACATATATAACCACAGTGCAGGCAAAGCTTTGGTTGTTTCAGATAATGTAGTGAAGGTTAGTACATTTAGTCAACACCTGGTCTTGTATCAGGGGATAAACTCAACACCTATTAATATTTGTAATTCTGCAAAACTACACTTTGTTGGCTGATGGAACTAATAGCACTAGATAGAGTTTTGAACAATTTAAAGTCCAGTGCTTGTTAAACTTTATTGCAATAGTTCAGTAATGTGTAACCACTGGCAAACTTTTTGTTTGTTCATGACTCCACACTTCTACTGTTTGTATCTGCTGGTACAGAGTCTAACTGAGTATTTATATTGTGCACATAACTTTGACGTGCACAGTTTTGTTACTTTTACTGTGACTTGATACAAATCTGTGTTCGGAGGATGAATCTGAAGACTTGAGGCACAAAAATCCACTAATGTTCAAACATGGGGAGGTAAAATATGTCTCTGGTCTCTGTCTGTTCCTCTGTTCTTCAGGTCAGAGAACCATCACAGCTGAACCTGGACAGAACGTCACTCTGACATGTCGAGCTCCCAGCAGCACAAAGATCTTAGCTCTACAGTGGACCAGACCTGATCTGGATCCAGAATATGTGTTTTTGTACCGGGACGGGTGGTTTGATCCAGTAAACCAGCATCCATCTGTTAAGGAGCGGGTGGAGCTGAAGGACTCACAGATGAAGGATGGAGACGTGTCTGTGACTCTGAAGGATGTGACGTTTACTGACACTGGGACATACGAGTGTCGTGTCTTCCAGGGTCAATCAAAAGCACCTGAACTCACCAACATCATCGACCTGAGAGTCTCAGCAGGTGAGTGTGTGTTTGTCTGAGCAGCAGAGCTGAAGCTGCTTCCTGGTTGTTGATGTGAGACCAGATGTTTGTGTTTTCTCCAGATGTTGTTGATGAGACTTTGTAGAAAACAGCTGGATGAGTGATGTGGTCAAAGTGCAGGAGATAATGTCTGACAGGAGTTTGTTCTGTTCTTCAGTCATCACCTACCTGACACCTCACACCTGTTCTCTCCTGCAGGTCACAGAGAGGATGGAGGAGACCAGGGTGGACGAGTCAAGGTTGCTGTTGGAGTGACAGTTGGTTTGTCGCTTGTTCTTCTTGCTTTAGTTGCTGCGGTTTCATATATATAAAAATATGTTTAAAGGAGTAAAATCCCCAAACTCAGCTGGACACAGGCAGGTGTGTTGGTGGACACACAGTAGTAGAAGTACTGAGCATGTACAGTATCTACATGTACGATGAAGTTTTTATTCCTGATGATTTCAAACCTTCTGCATTGAATAAAATCTCTTTGAGTCCATGGTTTCTTGTCTCTACACATGAATGTAAAAGAGATGTGTTGACAGGCTGGTGATGCAGGTCAGACTAGATCCCGAAAACCTGGAATCCTGCTGGGTTGGGGTCTAAGAAACCGTCTGACTGTTACCATTTAAACACATATAGACACAAGACAACAAACAGCACAAAGCAAAAGAAAAACATGGCTGATGCCTCTAACAACATGGATTTCCAAGGTTAGAAGTTTCCAAAGTGTCTACATGTCCCTGAGACCAGACAGAGCTGTTGTCATGTTTTATGTTGGCCACTAGAGGTACCAGTAGTACTCTCATCTGGATCTTGTGCCTCTTGTAATCTGTGCTATTGTTTTCACATGTGCCTCGTTCTGGGCTGTGTATTGTACCGCATTTGCTTCCTGCTTCTGAAGAGTGCAGACACTTTTCTGCTTGCTCCTGCTTCTGCCAGCTTTACTTTGCTTTTATTCCTTTTCATTTCATTTATTTTTACCCAGTGATTTTATTTACCCCTTTTTTTAACTACACTTGAAATTTTAGTGAGGATTTTATTTTTCTTTTTAACACTTAATCTGACCTATTGAGGGACTACAACCATGGATTGTTTAAAAACACATTGTGCCAAAACTGCTGGATATATCTTTAGAAAATCAATGTGTTACAAATGAAGATTCTTGCTCTGGAATCTGAAAGAGGACTTCACGACACGCTTCTGTTCAGACCCAGTGGTAAGAAGCCAAAACCTACTATCAATAATAAGTGTTATGTTGACCAAAACGCTGCTCTGAACCTGGACGATACAGACAAAACTTTCATGAGTGGGAATTGATCAAAATGAAGCCACCTGGCATAAACTTGGTGCCAAGCCAAAGCGTCACAGAATTAGAAAGAAGAATGGTGGCACCCCAGGACCACATGTAGCATCAACAAACATACAGCTCAGTAACAGGCTTCAACCACTGTCTGAACTAAATCTTATTGAGCAAGAAATGTCTGCTGTGCCTGAAAACCAAAAAAGCAATAACTTTAAAAACAGGAGCCATGGAGCCAGTTAGAGAAACAGATACAAAGAATCTATGACAAATGTGAAGGACAGAGATATCCTTCTGCTTGGAGACGGTGCTATCAGTGACATAAACAACAGCAGAATTATTACATGCAGCTACCCAAGTGCCATGGTCACTGATATAGCAGCTCTCCTCCCCCAGGTCATCTCAAAACACCAAGGAGTCAAACAGCTGATCCTGCATGTGGGTGCAGTGGAGACCAGAGGCCCAGGGAGAGAACACTCTCCCCTAGTGCTATAGCTACAGTCAAAACACGCAGAGTGGCTAAAAGAGAGAGACTGTCCAATCAGAGAAATCTAATTCAAATCACTTGCAGACAGATAGTTTCAGGTCCTACTCAAACTAATTTGAAAGTTGCAGTGCTCAATGTCAGATCTCTATGTAACAAATCATTTTTAATCAATAATTTTATCTCCTTTTACAATCTTGATTTTATGTTTTTAACAGAAACATGGTTAGATAGCAGGCCAGCTAATGCAGTTCTTATTGAATCCACCCCCCTAATTTCTATCAGAAACACGAGAAAACAAAAAGGGTGGTGGCATTTGTGCCTTTTTTAGGGATAATATGGTTACCCACAGGCTGTCATTTGGAGAGTTCTTGTCATTTGAGTATGTATCTTTTAAAATGGAGCAAAAATGATCTCCCTCTGTACTTTTTATTATCCTCTACAAACCTCCCCAATGCTGTCAAAATTTTATTGATGAATTTACTGAGATGCTTTCAGTCGTCTTCACAGAGTTTGACTGTTTGGTTATTACAGGTGATTTCAATGTTCACATGGATAAGGCCTGTGACAGATATGCCAAAGAACTTTCTGCCGTCCTTGAAACGTATGGCCTTAGCCAGCACGTTAGGGAGCCGACCCAGACCAGAGGTCACACTTTGGACCTTGTCATTACTAAGGGTGTTAACGCTTCTAATATCACTGTGATTGATGTTGCTTTGTCTGACCATTTTTGTGTCTCTTTTGATTTGTCCATAATTCCCAAAGATGCAACTGGACCTACACTTGCTCAGAAAAGACATAAATGACAACACCAGGAAACTGTTCATGGAGATGATTAGGTTTGAAAATACCACTTTCTCTCATGTTGAAGATTTGTTGACTTCATATACTTCTAGTGTACTAAATGTCATAGATGTGATTGCTCCTGTTAAGGATAAATTAATCAGGAACAGGCAAAAGCCACCGTGGAGACATGATGACTCGGTCAGGGCACAGAAAAGGGAGTGCCAGAAGGACGAACGAAGATGGCGTAAATCAAAGCTCCAGGTTCATTATGACATTTATAAGCAGATGTTGTGTGTGTTCAATGAAACTCTACGTAGAAAGAGAGAAATGTATTTTTCTGAAATCATCAACAACAGCAGTAACAACTCACATGTCCTGTTTGCTACAGTGAGTAGGTTGACAAACCCTCCATCTCCATTGCCACTGGAACTAATTTCAACATCCAAATGTAATGAATTTGCTTTTTTTTTTTAAGATTCAGGGTATTAAGTAAACAATAAATTGCACAATTTATTTATGGATCTTCTGTTGCTGTTTATCTGCAGCTTCTGCCATTTTCCTCTGATTGTCAGCTCCCTGCTTTCCTTCAGGTCATACAGGTGCATATGATACACAGTTTCATCCAGGTGCAGACTGAAAGACCCAACCTGGTTAGTCTGAAGCCGAACCCACCGAGTCCTTTTCCTTCTGCTCTGAGCTGCAGGTGCCAGTTTAGAACAGCAGGTGGCAGAGTTGTCCCATTTAGCAGGAACCTGCTGCATTTAGTTTGACATTTCCATGTTAATGACTCTGATGATGATCAGACAACAAGTAGCACAAACAGTAACAATGAAGTATTTTATACTGCAGTATTTACAGTACAAAACTACAGGAGCTGCTGCTGTTTCAGACTGGATCACTTCAGAACTGATGCTCTGTGGTGACGTCATCATAGTCATCGTCCAATCCCTGCTCAGCATGGGTGGGCGGGGTCATCACCATGGAGACAGACAGGTGATTTCCTGCAGTCAGAGCAGGTGAGAAAGAAAATGGAGAATTTATCAACATTGGACACAAGAAGAGTCAGAGACAACTGGTATTGATTGATTGATTGATTGATTGATTGATTCAGAGTGTTACCTGTGGGTCTGTGTCGATACAGAGACACCATGAGGACAGTGGAGATGACGTAGGGACAGAACACCACCAGGTAACGGACCACTGGGAACACCTGCTGGAAGGGGGTGGAGTCTGGGGGCGGGGCTGCAGTGGTGGGTGGGGATACAGTGGTGGGCGGGGCTGTGGTTGTAGGTGTTCCTGCAGACAGAAGCCCACCTGGTCAGGTGAACATGTGGCTGAAATCAGTGTCAATCAAAGTGAAGCTGCTGACCTGTGACAGAGATCCAGCTGGGTGGAGACTCTCCATGGCCCCTGATGTTACACCTGTAGACGCCTTCATCGGCCTTGGAAACATGGAGGATGGTCACGTGACCCGTAGGCCGATCGATGATGAGGGAGCCATTTTTATAGAAATCAGCTGGGAGGTCGGAGGATGTCTGGGTTCTACAGATCAGGGTGATGTTTTCTCCCTCCGTCACAGGGAGGACAGGACTCTGCAGGATCACTGCTCCACCTCAACACAGAGACAAACTACAGCATTTCATCCATTTCCACACAGCTTCATCAATACTAACTCCACAGGCTCATCTTACCACTGACAGTGATGTTGATGCTCTGACTGGTTGCTCCCTCTCTGGACTCACACCAGTAAACTCCACTGTGCCAGGGCAAGACGTAGCTGATCTTACAGGAAGAACCAGCTGATGTTCCCCAGTCAGCTCCACACTGAGTCCTGGTTTCTCTGGTTGTGTTCCTCCTCAGGGTCCATCCAGCAGAGCTGTCATCCTCCTCACAGCTCAGAGACAAAGAGTCTCCTTTAAAAAACTGGGAGCTGCTGGGACTCAGAGTCAGACGAGCTGTGGGAACAGGGGAGGATTAGTGCTCTGGACCTTTTCGGTGAAACTAAATATTCTGTGAAAAACTAGCTTTTTAGCCCATAAAGTTGGTAAATGAAGCTCATGTTCATAAATATTCAGATGTTTTGGCAGCTAATGGAGACACAGGCTGGGAATCAGCTGGAACAGGCTTCTGAGGGTCTCAGCTTTAACTGGGACAGCAGAAGAAGCTCACTGACCTTGGTCTGTTGTGCAGCTCAGCAGAGACGTCACTAAAAAATGAGAGTCAGGTCAGTGGGAGGTTTAACATGGAGCAGAGACAACTGGACCAACACTGGAGAGGGAACGCAGCCATGCTGGTTAAACTGGTGCAGGAGGAACCAGCTCAGTGTGAGGTTCTACACCAGATCTTACACTGGGACATCTTCATCAGTCTGACCCAGTGTTTCCTCAGGGACATCAGATAATCACAGTTTGTCTGGATCCTGCTGCTCCTACTCTGTGTATTACTGTGTTTCACTGTATAAAGTACTACAGGAAGTACCTTCAGAACCTCCAATAATGATCCTTCAATTCATAAAGAACATCTGACGTCCAACGTTCATGTTTTATGTCTGTTAGTCGACTCACAGAATATTTTCCACTGGTCTTTGTTCTTGGTGTCAAACTATGAGACTGTTCTTTTGAACACTGTTCTACAACACTGTTCTCCTAATGAGAATGTTGGAAAAACATGGCCAGAACATGTCAAAAGAACTTCCTCATGATCTGATGTTAAATGTTTGGGTCTCAGTGGATCAGAACTGTCTGGAGTTCTGCTCAGACTGAACGAACCTGTCGAGAGAGAGAGATTTACTCACAGAGCAGACGGAGCAGAGACGTGGTCTCCATCTTCACACTCACTGATGTGAGGTCTGATCTCAGATCAGTTCCTGGTGACAGGAAGTCAAACCCTCGTCCTTCCTGTGTGGCTGCTCTGCTCGTCTGTTTGTCCTCACACAAGAAGAAGGTTTGTCTGTTCAGCTGCAACAAATCAGACAGTCTCAGATCAGACTGGAGCTTCAGGAGGAAAATCAACCAGAGAGTCAAAGAGAAGAAGAAGATGTGCAGGAAGCGCTGACCTGAGGCATTCTGGGATTGTAGTTCTGACCTGACGTGTAATGAAACACGTGAGTGTCGTCCTGAAACACTGGGTCACAGTCAGTCTTCAGGATTAGTGAGAAGCTGTAGATGATAGTGGTCTCTGACTGACAGGAAGTGACACTGAGCTAATGTGGTTAGAGGCCCGATGCTCTGTGGAGCTGATCACACTATCAGCTGTCAGGGCTCACTGCTCTGCTTGATCAGACTGGACACAAGGAAAACCAGACGGTTGGCGTCTCAGGTCTTTGGTGAAGTTTGTCCTGAACGTGCAGGGACAGACTGGGAACAGTTTCATTTGGAAACGTGATAGAATCAACATGTTGTTATTTCCTACTGTGACCACATGATGGCGTTATAATCCCAACACACACACAGTCCATGAGCTACAACCTGATGGGAACATGGAGGGGCTGCAGTGAATGTTAGATCCCAAGACACAGGTAACTGGTTAGACTGGGATCAGATCATATTCACATCACAGGACTGGTGAGTGTTAAGGTGAAAGTCAGTGGAAACACTGAATCTACTCACAAGTCTTGGAATCTAAGACTAGTCCAGCTTAGAAGAAGTTGATGTAATTTCCAGTGGTGCAACAACTATTGAGACACTTTACTGAAAAAACAGTAGTAATAATAGTACTGCATTCAAATATTACTGCAGTAGAAGTCCAAAAGTACCATCATCCAAATGTACTTGAAGTATCCAAAGTAAAAGTACTCATTGTGCAGAATGGCCCATTTCACATGAATGGATCTGATATTATTGGACTCTAAATTTCAGAACCAGATATTAAGCCTCATTTGAGCCTCATGGATTTTTATCCTCATCACTTAGAAACAGGCAAAATGATCAGAGCAAGAAAACCTGGTTTTAATGTGAATGAAAAAACGGGAACTTTAGCATCACTTCATGGTGCAGCTGTGTCTCTTAGCTCCAACACAGTTTCTTCAACATCATGTCTGTGATGTTGACGTTTAAACAGCGTCTTCATTTGAATCGTGAATCTTAATCTCAGTATTTCACAGATTAAAGAAACTCTTCAAAGCCACAGTCTGTGCTGCTGCTTCATCTCTGCAGGTTCAAGCTGTCGCGGTTTTTATATGTTTGTTCTTTTTATCTGCTCAGCAGAGAGGTGTGGATCGGTTAGCCAAAACCAAACCAGAACAAGTCAAATTTTCCATCAGACAACTTTATGAAACCCACAGAACCACACGAGAAAACAAAACAAGATCAAGTTTATTGATCCTGCAGAGAAACCAGATCGCTGCTGCAGCAACAAGAACATGGTCCAAAAACCATCAATAAAATATAAATAACAGTAAAATCACTGAGGACATTATCCACAAAACAGCTGGTTATCATTCAGTTCTGTTAAGTATAAATACATGTAAATTGTACACTACAAACTGTTTTCATGTGGTTAAAAGCTTAAAATATAAGTACTTCTACTTTTAATCCTGTTTTAATATTTTCATTTCACAAAGTTTGCATTAAAATATGATCCACATTTGAGTTTCATGAGTCTAATTCATTTAGAGCAGGACACACAACTTATAAAATGCTTGAAAAAATGAATGGAGTCTGGTGTGAGTGGCTCTGGGGACCATTGAAAGACCAGCAGGAGGATGTTGGTGGGTGGACTGGTGTGAAGGTCTACCTCCTTAGTGACGAATATAGGACGTCTGGCTGTGCTGGAAACTCTGGACACACACACACAATTCAAACAATATGAGACAACAGGAAAAAGAGGCAACAACTAAATGAAAGAAACGGACAAAGTTAAAATCTAGACAAACCAAATAGACATTATTTCCTTTCTACCACCATTCACAGATTGTTTTTTGTTTTTGGAGAAGCATCTACTGTGGGTACGGAAAGTATTCAGACCCCTTTAAATTTTTCACTCTTTGTGTCATTGCAGCCATTTGCCAAAATCAAAAAAGTTCATTTTATTTCTCATTAATGTACACTCAGCACCCCATCTTGACAGAAAAAAACAGAAATGTAGAAATTTTTGCAAATTTATTAAAAAAGAAAAACTGAAATATCACATGGTCATAAGTATTCAGACCCTGTGCTCAGTATTGAGTAGAAGCACCTTTTGAGCTAGTAAAGCCATGAGTCTTCTTGGGAATGATGCAACAAGTTTTTCACACCTGGATTTGGGGATCCTCTGCCATTCTTCCTTGCAGATCCTCTCCAGTTCTGTCAGGTTGGATGGTGAACGTTGGTGGACAGCCATTTTCAGGTCTCTCCAGAGATGCTCAATTGGGTTTAGGTCAGGGCTCTGGCTGGGCCAGTCAAGAGCGGTCAGAGTTGTTCTGAAGCCACTCTTTTGTTATTTTAGCTGTGTGCTTAGGGTCATTGTCCTGTTGAAAGGTGAACCTTCGGCCCAGTCTGAGGTCCTGAGCACTCTGGAAGAGGTTTTCTTCCAGGATATCTCTGTACTTGGCCGCATTCATCTTTCCTTCAATTGCAACCAGTCGTCCTGTCCCTGCAGCTGAAAAACACCCCCACAACATGATGCTCCCACCACCATGTTTCACTGTAGGGATTGTATTGGGCAGGTGATGAGCAGTGCCTGGTTTTCTCCACACATACCGCTTAGAATTAACGCCAAAAAGTTCAATCTTGGTCTCATCAGACCAGAGAATCTTATTTCTCATAGTCTGGGAGTCCTTCATGTGTTTTTTGGCAAACTCTATGCGGGCTTTCATGTGTCTTGCACTGAGGAGAGGCTTCCGTCGGGCCACTCTGCCATAAAGCCCCGACTGGTGGAGGGCTGCAGTGATAGTTGACTTTGTGGAACTTTCTCCCATCTCCCTACTGCATCTCTGGAGCTCAGCCACAGTGATCTTTGGGTTCTTCTTTACCTCTCTCACCAAGGCTCTTCTCCCACGATTGCTCAGTTTGGCTGGACGGCCAGGTCTAGGAAGAGTTCTGGTCGTCCCAAACTTTTTCCATTTGAGGATTATGGAGGCCACTGTGCTCTTAGGAACCTTGAGTGCTGCAGAAATTCTTTTGTAACCTTGGCCAGATCTGTGCCTTGCCACAGTTCTGTCTCTGAGCTCCTTGGGCAGTTCCTTCGACCTCATGATTCTCATTTGCTCTGACATGCACTGTGAGCTGTAAGGTCTTATATAGACAGGTGTGTGCCTTTCCTAATCAAGTCCAATCAGTTTAATTAAACACAGCTGGACTCCAATGAAGGAGCAGAACCATCTCAAGGAGGATCAGAAGAAATGGACAGCATGTGAGTTAAATATGAATGTCACTGCAAAGGGTCTGAATACTTATGACCATGTGATATTTCAGTTTTTCTTTTTTAATAAATTTGCCAAAATTTCTACATTTCTGTTTTTTTCTGTCAAGATGGGGTGCTGAGTGTACATTAATGAGAAATAAAATGAACTTTTTTGATTTTGGCAAATGGCTGCAATGACACAAAGAGTGAAAAATTTAAAGGGGTCTGAATACTTTCCGTACCCACTGTATATGAACAAATACACCAGACAACATAGTGAAATGCAGGAAGACGACAAGTTCTTGCACCAAAACAAACATGGCAGCTTGGACTGTCTCTGTGCAAACGCATTTGATCCCCATCCTCCTCCCACAGGTCCCTAAAAGGCCAGAAGGTAAATGTAGACTGGACCCTCTGGTGTTATCACAAGATCAACACAATCCACCTCTTCAGTCTGAGGTTGGACAGTAGGAGGTTTCCCTAAGCTATGAGGTTCCTCTGAGCTGCTGCTCTGTTTTATAAAACCAACCTGTCTACAGGTTCTGGCCCAACGTCTACACATCACTGCAGCATCGTAAGACATATTTTTAAGTTTTAATACAAAAATTTGAGCGTAAACACCAAAACTTAATCATCAAAAAATCTAATAATGTCAAGACTCTTTCTTCTCCAAACAGAGGTGTTATATTTGGTGTTGATATAGTAGACAAACAGAAAATGCAGCAGAGACAGACGGATCAGCAGCTGTTTATCTGAACAAACCAACTCCTGATATTCACATCCTTTATTGGTTTAGTTCATATCTGGGCTACATGTGAAGAGAAACCAGACGACTGTCACAGTAGCTGCTGTGTCCAGGACGTCACAGACCCTTTCCTCTCTGAAGGACTCGACCAACTCTACTGGACAAACAGCATTTACTTGTTTTATTTGTGAGACGAGAAGACAAATATCAGTCTCATGTGAAAGTGATGTAAGTACAGCATATTTATCAGAAACAGGGAAGTGGACGACCACAAAGCTGCTGTCTGCTGTTAAATAACAAACACATTTTCCACTCATGTACAGACCACACAATAATCAGAAGTGTCACTGCTGTTCACTGGAACCAACAGGAGGAAGCTGCTGCTGTGGTTTAACAACTCTAACCCTTTTTGTATCAACGGTCAGTTTGAGAAGCTGAAAACACGAAGCCGCGGATGTTTTTCTGCTGCTGTCACCACTTTTACATCCTGTGTTAACCTTTTTCTGCATCTTGTCTGTGACACCGAGTCATAAACATTAGACTTAAAAACATCAAAAACTCATTTTATATATATAAATATAATAATAACTCATCAGATTAGTGTTTTAATTCCTTGGTTTGTACAAATGTTTACAGTCTGACACCAAAGGAGAGCCCAGTGATCGCAGGTCCAGTCGTAACCAAAGGTTTGAGTCTGAGCTGCCCTAAACTAACAGAACTGCTGATACCAAAATCCTTCTTTATGTGTCTCTAATGGTCAATCCACCAGTATGTGCAAGCTAATACTAAAATATAATTATTTCTGTTATGATGATTTTATAAAGTTGAAAAGCACATTATTCATATTTTTTATTCAGATGCCCAGATATTTATTTACGTTCTTTAATGAGAAAATAGGTTTTAATGCCAGAAAGATCCAGGCTGTTATCAAGGCCAGAGAAGGCCACAGAAAATATGAAGTGTTTTGGTTAATATGTGTGAAATAAAGATTATTTATTTATTGTTTTTGATGTCTGGGCTGTTTTCAGTTCCTCTCTCACATGGTTCAATTACAAAACTGTTTGAAGCTGAAACAGATCAAATGATCTAATATGTAAAAAGTCAAAGTTTTGAGAGAACGAAGACATTTGGAAATCAGATCTTAGTTTCTCTTCTTACTTACAGAACTACTCACTTTCCCATGATCCTCAGCTGGACTTTGTGTTTCCTGTTAATCAGCTAATGCTAACGCAGTATAAACATGTCACATGGCTGCAGAATGTATTTCTCCTGATAATACTCAGAGGACCAGCTGTACCTTGTTTCTTTGCTTTGGTGTCTCTGATGACGATTTGTCCATAAGTGACGTCTTCAGTTCTCACTGCTGAGTAGACTGGAGCTGGATCTCTGTCTGCACAGGGAGCACATGGAGGTCACATGACTCATGCTGCTGCTGTCTGTACTGCTGCTGTCTGTACTGCTGCTGCAGCCACTGTTCAAACTGCTTATTGATGCTACAGTCACTTATCAAACAATCAAGCATCTGATTCTGTTTTTAGTTGATTTCTGAAGCAAAAAGAAGCAAACACACATTAAACATGAGCCTTTCTGCAAATGTTCAAGCTCAGTTTCTTCTTTTTATTCTACAAACTTTGTGTGTTTGGAACATCAGACTCTTTAGGTCTGAACTGAGACAGAAACTTGTTAGTCAGGACTAAAAATAAAGTTTCTGCTGTTTGAAATGTCAGAAGACGTGAGAGGAAAGAACAAGTGAGGGAGTCGAGAGAAGTTTGAGCTGCAGCTGCAGGACAGAAACTAAACTAAACCTCCAGACTAAATGTTTGTCCAGAAATTCTCTCTCATGTCGTCACTTTGACGTCCATCTTATTAAAAATCCTCAGTCTGTAAAATCTCCTTTCTCTCTGAGGACGTTCCCTGTGTCTAAGAACAGACTCTTATTTTCCTTTCTGATGTCTCCACTTTCTAAAAACACAAAAACCAACAGCTTCTCTCACTTTATGAAAATGTCCTAAAGGTTCCAGCAGGTTCCAAACCAACAGAAACAGGAAATAGAAACCTCACCTCTGCTCCGTCTGCTCCTCTGCTCTTTTTGATTGAATGTGTTGACCTCACTGTACGTGATGGGATGTTCTCCAGCATCATCTTCAGCAGCTGCAGGGAACCAAGATAAATAATAATAAACTGTGATGAGGAACCATTTGTCAGTGGATAATAAGCAGGAACATGCACAGACGCAGGATGGAGAGAAAAATGCAGCTGTGATGATCTGGAGAACATCTGTATAAAGGTTTGAAATCCAGAAGTTTGTGTCTGACCTTTAGGTTTCCTCTGAACATGTCGTCTCACTAGTAGAACCAGTAACACCAGGAGAACCAGACCACAGACTGATGCTACAGGCAACAACACATAGAGAAGTAGAGGAGGAGGAGAGGTGGATGTAGTGGTTGGTGCAGGTGCAGTGGCTGGTTTCTCTAAAACGAAGCAGAAATAATGATGAAAACCATCAAAGGACAAAGCTTCAGTGATTTAGCTGCTCAGTGAAAAATGAGATGAAACAGAAACTGGAGTTTCTTCTTCTTCTGATCTTCTCCAACACATTGAACATGAATGAAGCTGCTGATTGTAAAGTTGAGAGAACGACGACGCCGATCAGAGCAGGAACCTGTTAACATCAGCACACACACATCCACTGATTCAATGAGGAGTCTGTGACCTCTGACCTGTGACAGAGATCCAGCTGGGTGGAGACTCTCCATGGCCCCTGATGTTACACCTGTAGACGCCTTCATCGGCCTTGGAAACATGGAGGATGGTCACGTGACCCGTAGGCCGATCGATGACGAGGGAGCCGTGTTTATAGAAATCAGCTGGGAGGTCGGAGGATGTCTGGGTTCTACAGATCAGGGTGATGTTTTCTCCCTCCATCACAGGGAGGACAGGACTCTGCAGGATCACTGCTCCACCTCAACACAGAGACAAACTACAGCATTTCATCCATTTCCACACAGCTTCATCAATACTAACTCCACAGGCTCATCTTACCACTGACAGTGATGTTGATGCTCTGACTGGTTGCTCCCTCTCTGGACTCACACCAGTAAACTCCACTGTCTGATGGGACGATGTAGCTGATGGTGCAGGAAGAACCAGCTGATGTTCCCCAGTCAGGTCCACACAGAGTCCTCTGTCGTCTGGTTGTGTTCCTCCTCAGGGTCCATCCAGCAGATCTGTTGTCCTCCTCACAGCTCAGAGACAAAGAGTCTCCTTTAAAAAACTGGGAGCTGCTGGGACTCAGAGTCAGACGAGCTGTCAGGGTGAGAATCAAACACTGATCATCCTTTTTATTGTCGTCAAACTGAAATAGAGGAGAAACCTGTGAGGATCAGACAGAAGGGAACAGCTCACTGACCTTGGTCTGTTGTGCAGCTCAGCACTGACAGCAAAGCTGCAGAGAAATGAGAGTCAGGTCAGTGGGAGTCAGTTCTGCACAAACACAAAAGGCAAAGGCAAAGGCAAATTTATTTGTATAGCACCTTTCATACACTACGCAATTCAAAGTGCTTTACAAGGCATATAATAAAATTAAAAGCATTAAAAGCATTGAAAAGAGCATTTAAAAATAAAGACATTTAGCATAAAATAAATTTAAATCAAGTAAAGTAAATTAAAATAAAACATAAAAGCACATTAAGAAAACAAAGATAACAATTATTCGAAGGCAGCAGTAAACAACAGAGTTTTCAGTCCTGATTTGAATGAGCTGACAGTTTGAGCAGACCTCAGGTGTTCAGGAAGTTTGTTCCACAAGTGAGGAGCATAGTGACTGAATGCTGCTTCACTTTGTTTGGTTCTGGTTCTGGGAACACACAATAGACCTGTCCCAGATGACCTGAGGGGTCTGGAAACCTCAACCAAAAACACAAACATGATCCAGCATGAAGAACCAGGATGAACATGAGGCACCAGGTTCCTATAGAACACATGGGAACTGGGTTTAACTGCTGGTTTGTAAATCCCTCAGTGATCTGGATCAGGTCTCAGACCCAGCAGGACTCCACAGAGCCCGGGTCAAAACCAAAGTCAGATGGAAGCAGCTTTATGATGCTGCTGAATCAAAGTGACCAACGTTCAAAACCTGTTTTCCTGCCGTCAACTCATCAGTTTGTCTGCTGCACTTTGTTTCTTCAGTGACAAACTGCACTACAGTTTGACTCTGTTGTTATCTTTATTTCCATTGTTTTATCTCATTTTATTTCTTTTGTTTGATTTTAATTCTGATTTTAATACTATACTATATTAATTACAATTCAGTTTAATCAAAATTAGATCAACAGACAGTCATCATAAGTGCTGTCATTTTTCTCTTTACAGAAACCTCAACATTGAAGTCACTGTTAGAAGTCAATTTAAGTTATATAATATTGAAGGCAATTTATAAAGTCCTGACTTTGTACTGTAACACACAAAATAGTGTTTTGTGTGTTTTTATTTTAAAAACTACACTTAAAATTAAAGTTATAATCCTGTCCTGTAACATATGGATCCATGTACCCACTCCAACAAACAATAAACATGTTTCCTCTTTACAGCTTCATTCAGATAATCTGAGACTTATGTTTTTCAGAACCTGTCTCCTCCTGTCTTTTTCTTTCTGCCTGGTTTTGTTCCTAAAGTTCAGGCTTGTATCAGGCAGCCGAGCTGTGAGCAGCAGAAGGTAAAACAGACAAAGTCTGGACTTACAGAGCAGAAAGTGCAGAGACGTCTCCTTCATTGTCCTGTTCCCTGATCACTGATCAGCTTTTTACATTTGTCTCAGTGACACCAGGGGAACCCGCCCACTTCCTGTGTGTCTCAGGCCTTTTCTCTTCTCCGGGTACAAACCGGACCTTAAACCCAGGTCCACCTTAAACACAGGTCCACCCTGAATACAGGTCCACCTTAAACACAGGTCCACCTTAAATACAAGTCCTCCTTAAACGCAGGTCCACCTTAAACACAGGTCCACCTTAAACACAGCCATATAGAGACGTGCACATATAACCAGGGGTGAAGGGCTGTTTCCACAGGGTCCCAGCAGCTGCAGGACTTTATACCATGAACAGTGGATCACACAGAGGAAATGAGGAGAGATGCCAAACAAACAGACGTTGTAGTGACTGAGCCTGAAACTGTCGATATAATTCTTGTTTTAACATCATCTGAGTCTTCAAATGTTCAGTCCAAATGATCCAATCAGATGTGAACTACTTTGTCCAGCTGGTTTCTCAAAGTCCCTTTGCCCAGACGGTTTCAGCTGATGGTCAAGTTTGCTCTGATGTAAACAACAGATTGTTCAGCTGATGTAAATAACAAACACTGTGCTGAGGACAGAAGTCAGCTGGATCTGGATTAATGAGTCCAGCAGAGGGAGCTGTCTGCTTGGACCAGTTTAAATGCTGCCTGACGGAGAGTTAACAAATCTGGTCTAAGCAGTGAGAACAGAACCAAAGGACTGTTTGTGGCAGTGTATATATTATATACTCACATTTCAGACCATGACTCTGTGTGATGCTCCATCATGGAGCAGGTAGACACACAGGAAACATTGTCCTGTCCCTGGAACATGTTCAGGGCTCTGATAGAAAAAGGCCTCAGGAGTTTTTCCCCTAATATTCATAGTTAGCATTCTTTAATGATATTCACTGTCACGTATGAATACTGTATTTTATTTATTTATTTTTTTTATTCTTACACGTTGGCCCTGAGAGCTCAACAACAGAGAAAACACGTGCAAACAGACAAAACATTAAGAAAATAACTTCACCATTTTGATAGTACAGGCACAGCATATTTTTAAAAAAGCTCTGCAAAAGAGAAAACAAAACCGAACACGGGAACGTGCTGCAAATACCTGAGACCAGCTTAATAGAAATATATACTGTCTCCATTTCCGCCACCAAACATTGTAAACGTTATATGATTAGAGATAAAGTTTTAAAAAAATGTTTGTGAAAGTCACGTGATTTACTAGAAATCGCTACGCCCTTTTGGTGAGTGGCACATGCGCAATAGAGCCCAGTCTCGCTTCAACAGAAATGAACGTACTGTGGAAAAAAGACGCTGCAGGATCCTCTTTCAGTTCAGAAGAAAGAGAAACCTAACAGACTCCACCCTGATATAGAAAACAGGAGAAGGCTGTTTCTGCAGCTCACACGTCTTCATGTGAATCCACAGATTCTGATTAAACAGGAACCTGTGGTTCTCTGCACAGACAGTGTAAAGAGCTACAAGTGGACTTGAAAATTTAGTACAGACTGTCTGAGGATTAACGGCACCAGATGGACATTAAAACCTCACTGCTGTGTTTCTCAGCCAGTTTCCTGGTCTGTGTGTCTGGAGGTGAGTTCTGCTCATTCACAGCCCCAGTCTCATCTCAGGTACAAACGCACTTAGGGTTTGTACCTGAGATGAGACTGTTAATTTTTTATGCAACGCATAGTGGCAAATATTACAACTAATACCAAAATATAAAAACACGTGCAAACACTTATAAAAACAGATGACAGTAAAACAGATTTTTCTGGCAAAATTTTAATAAATCTTTGTCTTTGAACATACTGAACATAAACAAGGTGGACTGTCCTCTACTGGGGCTTATTGGAAAAATGAGAGGAGAAGAAAACTGGCAGAAAGATATAATTTTAGTTTTGTATCAGTCAGTCTCTTGATTGAATGTAATGTTCTTTCGTGTGATTCTCATTTTAAACACTCATTTCACATTCTTTATCAGTGATACTGTTTTCAAAATGCTATTGCAAGATAATCTGTAGCCAGTGTTTGGGAAAAATAAGATTTCAATTTTTGACCTGTCTGACTTAGACAGGGGCAGCATGGGGGATTAGTGGTTAGCACTGTTACCTATAAATTTTGTGTTTTCTCTGGTACTCCATTTTCCTTCTCCTTTGCTCCTCAACTCAATTTTTAAAATATTTGAATGATTCTAATTTCCAATTTCCTAGAGTATAGATTAAAGTAATTTGAAAAATGTGTTGGAATTCTAACCAGACTGGAATATGATTTTCATGTACTTGATATGATTCAAATATTTTTATGGTTTAGTATAGTTAAACTATTTATGGAATAAAATCTTGAATTCAGTACACAATTATAGAATAATTCAAGGCTGTGATTTAATAAAGTGCAATGTAAAGCAGAGCATATTATATTATTGAATGCATTTTCATGCAATAGCTCACACATATATTATATATACCTTAAAAATCATATTAAAAATAAAGACGTGTGCGCACTCAAAATACGTTAACAAACATATTGCAATATGTAGCCTATAATATCCCTAACTTAAAAAATAATATAGTAAAACGTAATATAGGAATAACTTATTTTCTACAAACTTCCCTGATTACTAAGTAATGTACCAGACTAGTAAACACACAAATAAAATAGGTGTATTTTTATCCTGTCAACTGGACAGTAATTTATAGATGTCCCTACGAACAATAAGAAAAGGAAAATTACAAGTTTGTGTGTCAAAACAGGGTTTTTTTTCTGTCACGTTATTCGTCTCACAACCCTTCAGATTCGTCTAGTGACCGTTTGGTGGGTTCCACCCACAGTTGGAAACCATTGAACTAAAAACTTGGTTTCTTCTTAGTTTTAAATTTATTGTCCTTTTTCTGAATGACTATTAAAATATGTTGCATGAATTAAACAGTGTTTTTCTACATGAAAATCAAGAAAACACTCTGCCCAAAACATACTGTACAGAGTTTGTGTGTGGACAGAAAGAAGTTGAAGGATATAGAACATTGTTAACATTATTAAAAGATTGTTTACAAATATACTGCATTTTACTGGTTAAACTGGCCTTTTCCAAAAAAAAGTTTAAACTGGTAGAAAGACAATCTTTCAAACATGATCCACAGCGTCTGACAGTAACAAGACATCAGTCACTGATTGATGGGAGAAGGTGGTTGTTTCAAACGTCCATGAGCTGCACATCTGGATTTACTGTTGTTCTGTTTGTATTTGTTCTGACTGTTACAGCAGCAGGTTTGGTGTTCAGGTCAGACTGAATGATGCAGATCCAGTTCCTGCTGGCCCCTGTGACCCAGTTCAGCAGAGACCAGTGTGAAGTTACACCTGGACCCTCTAACCTCTGTGCTCTCTGTCTGTTTCTCTGTTCTCTAGGTCAGATAGACATCCCAGCTGAACCAGGACAGAACGTCACTCTGCCATGTCGAGCTCCCAGCAGCTCAGAGATCTTAGTTGTAGAGTGGACCAGACCTGGTCTGGATCCAGACTTTGTCATTTTGTACCGAGACAGTCAGTCTGATCCAGAAAACCAGCATCCATCTTTTAAGGAGCGGGTGGAGCTGAAGGACTCACAGATGAAGGATGGAGACGTGTCTGTGACTCTGAAGAATGTGACGTTTACTGACACTGGGACATATGAGTGTCATGTCTTCCAGAGACAAACAAAGCGCAGGAAGAGAGGTGTTTTAGAGACTGTGCCAATCAGCACCGTCCACCTGAGAGTCTCAGCAGGTGAGTGTGTGTTTGTCTGAGCAGCAGAGCTGAAGCTGCTTCCTGGTTGTTGATGTGAGACCAGATGTTTGTGTTTTCTCCAGATGTTGTTGATGAGACTTTGTAGAAAACAGCTGGATGAGTGATGTGGTCAAAGTGCAGGAGATAATGTCTGACAGGAGTTTGTTCTGTTCTTCAGTCATCACCTACCTGACACCTCACACCTGTTCTCTCCTGCAGGTCACAGAGAGGATGGAGGAGACAAGGGTGGAGGAGACCATGATGGAGGAGACCATGATGGAGGAGACCATGATGGAGGAGACAAACATGGACATGTTGGACTGGCAGTGGGTCTGCCAGTTCCTGTTCTTCTTGTTGCTGCTGTTGTTGGTTCAGTTTTCCATAGAAAACACCAATCTCACAGATCCAAAGAGCAGATTTCAGTCCAACAGTCTGTTGATGGAGAAACTGTCCAACATCTGGCGTGAAACCTGAAACCTAAATGGACAATGGACTATATGAACATGTCCCTTAAAGTCAAACCACTGGACAGTCTGTGTGTGACAAACCAGTCTCTCCCAAGGACTGAAACTAAATCAGTGTTTCTGCTCCACCAGCTGTTCCTGTCATGTGACCTCTCCTTGAATTGCTACCTTATCGAGGTGTGGGCAAAACAAGCTGCTCCAGATATATTAATGTTTTTATGAAACATGGTTGTCAAACAAAATACATAATACTGAAATTGATGTTGAAAATTACAAAGCTTTTCACTGTGATTGACACTCTAAAGGAGGCAGTATTGCTTTTTTTGTCATAGATCATCTTGCTGTTGGACATATCAACCTCTTTGAGCCTTGTATGTTAACTTTGGAAATGATGATGCTAAAAAAGTTGCAGTTGATGATCGTGCATCATCAGGACCTGGAAGTGCGCTCATCTCCTCCTTAACTAGACCTGACCATAAACATTTAGAAAAGGCTACACTTTTGTGTATATCATGGTTTCCAGAAGAAAAAGTGGTTACTGCACAGGCCATGAATATCTATACTCTCATGGACCCTCCCTGAATAAATAAAGATTATATATTTTATATAAGATTATTGTCAGATTATATTCTTGGACATTTTCCTCTTTTTATTCCATATTTTCACTCTATATATTTATCTTTATATACACTCTATATATCTGGTGGATTCACTGTTGGTTTCCTTTCTGCAGAAGTGAGACTCAGAGTTATTTACCCACAGAAACTGGATCCTGTTGCTGCTCCTGTTATTTGAATCATTTGAATCCTGCTGAGCCAGTTCCAGGAAACCACAACACAGACACACCTGAGCGGTTACCAGTCAACAGCAGGTGAGTCAACACAAAGGTCTATAGTCCAACAGAACAAATTATTTTCTTATATAATAAATCTATAGGGTGTTTTTTGAAAAACATCAGCGTGTGTTAACACAGACCAGGTTACATCAGATGTTTGTCTGCTTTAGAACAGATAGAACCAGGATTATATTCAGTAAAACATGAGGATCTTTAAGTTTAGTTGTGAAACAGGGAACTGAAAATGTCTCTGCCTGTCCCTGTAATAACAGACAGTAAAATGGAGCAATATGTACAGACGTGTTGCTGCTTTGAGCAGATTTAAACTTAACCACAGCTCCTCCTCTGTCAGTCTGAATGAGGATGTGGTTTCAACATGCTCCAGCACGTTTAAGAAGTTTGACTGCAGCTGTTTGGCTCCAACATGAACTTTGTCTGATAATGTTTCTGTGTGTAAAATATTCAGCTGCATAAATACTGAAAATAATCTGCTGCATGAAAACGTCTCTTCAGTTAGTCTGTGGGCAACGTGAAGGTCACATGGAAAGTCCCTCATGTTTCCCTGTGAGAGTCATCACTTCAAAATAAAACGTTCCACTGTGACAAATTTCTAAAATTACACAGATGATGATGGTGATGATGAGAGGAAAGTCAGAGGACGTCCTGCACTAATTCACTGAATCATTAATGAACTGATTAATGTTTCATGATGGCAGCTGGATCAGTTTCTAAACACTGATGATGTTTCAGAGTCCTCAGAGTCCTCAGAGTCCTCAGAGTCCTCAGAGTCCTCAGAGTCCTCAGAGTCCTCAGAGTCCTCAGAGTCCTCTCTTTACTCATGACAGGATGGAAAAACACACTAATCCTGTGTATATATAAACAGCTCAGCCACAGTAAAGCTGTTCTCATGGTGCAGAGCAAACTCATCACATTATTATTTAGTGTGTCAACATATTTACCATCAGGAGTCACAGAGTCATGGTGTGATAAGAGATGAGCTGTATTTGTCACATGCACAGTCAAACATGTAGAAAGTTCCTTTGTTATTTTAATGTCACAGCTTTTATTAAAATCATTTTTAAATGAAAATTATCATGTGGTTTTTTTCCATCAGTCATTTCAGAAAATACTTTAACAAATTTTAACAAAAACCTGGTGCTGCTGCTCTGAAGGGTTTTCCAGGGTCTTCACAGACCTTTTGAGTCCTGTGTACTTTATATTAGTACAACATGTGACTGTCTATGAGGCCCAGGGTGTTTTTCTGTGGTGTCACGTTGAACCAGTTTACTTCCTGTAAACAGCTCGAGCTCTGATCAGAAACAAGAAGCAGCAGAGACAAAGTCCTCAACAATAATTCAAGATCCCATGGACCCTGTTAGGACACAGTTACAGCCAAATGTCCTGCAGCTGATAGTCTGATCGTTTCATTCACTAATGGATGACTGGACGTCTTTAAACTGAGCCACATGTTGTTAATGCAGCAAACTGAACAGGCGGCAGCTGGTCTGATCCCATGAGGCCATAGGTGTTGGCTTACAGAGAAATGAAAGAGAACTGTAATGAGAGCACTGTAATGAATAGTTATGGTTCAGAGAAAACAAAACTGAGACAGGGAATTTTATCTCAGCCTCTAGTCGGGAATAGATTTCAGTCTTCACATTACACAGAATGACAAACTGGAAGATTTTTGTCTTTTATAAAGAAAGAGGAACCAGAGAACAACAACAGCCTTAGTGTCTGGTATAAAATGTGGCTGTTCTCTGTAAAACACTTCCTGGTTCTGGTTCCTCCTGTTTCTGCTGCTCAGTCAGACCACAGGCAGCAGGAGCAGCTGCTTCCTTCATCAGCATTTGAAATGAATTTAAGCTGCAAAGACAAAGTTTTCACCTGTTTCTCTTGTTTTTCTGCCCAAAGTGTGTTTCCTGTCTCATCAGTCTCTGACTGAGGCAGTGAGGGGTTGGGCTCTGAACATTTCAAACATGAGGAAGTGTCTTTTACAGAAAACAGTCTCTCCTGATCAATCAGACTGTCAGGATGAAGCCTTTTATCATTTCTTCCTCTTATCAGTCTGTTCCTCATTAGAACAAAATGATTCAGTCTGTTCCTTCAAATTAAAAGCCTCCAGTCTGATAACCTCAGTCTCCTCCATGTTAAAGTGACTGACCCTTGTCCTGGACTCAGACTGTGTCTGGTTTGTCATAAAAACCTCAGAGATTCAGTGAATGTGTTTGCAGACAGAGGGAGGAGACGTCATTCAGCAGGTTAACATCACTGACTGAGGAAAATCACTTCACTCACAGCTGCTCTGATACTTTAAAGTACAATCCTGAGGTTTTTGTACTTTACTTGAGAATTTACTGTTTGACTCTTCAACAGTTGGAGCAGCAGCTGCCAAAGTTCAGATCTTAGTCTGTTGTTTTTATACAGGAGACTGGACTGTCTGGTTATGATTATATGGTTCTGTCAACATGAGCAGACACGTGACCAGCAGGTATTTTTGTTGTTGTTGTATTTTGGTGTGTCTGTGATTAGACAGTTTGAACAAGACGCCTCTGTTCCTAGAAACGTCTGTGAAAGTAAAACTTACATGTTTTACATATTTGAAAATGTTTTGCATTTAGTCAAATCCCAGTTGGACCTGGAGTGAGTCCAAACTGAGCCAGCTTCTGTGTGGAGTTTGCATGTTCTCCCTGTGCTTGTGTGGGTTTTCTCCAGGTACTCTGGTTTCCTCCCACAGTCCAAAAACATGTATGTCAGGTTGATTGGTGACTCTAAATTGCCCATAGGAGTGAGTGTGAGTGTGTGAGGTTGTTTGTCTCTATGTGGCCCTGTGATGGACTGGTGACCTGTCCAGGGTGGACCCCTGCCTTTCACCCAAAGAGAGCTGGGATAGGCTCCAGCTAATCCCTGGGACCCTGGTTAGGACTAAGGGGGTATAGATGATGGATGGATGGACCCTAAAATGACTGAAGTGTCTGTGCTGCCCCCTGCTGGTTGGTCCTGGTCACTGTGTCCACCATGTTCACACAAAGACTCAGAACAACAAAGAACCCAGAGACGACAGAGACAGAAACCCACTGAAAAGAAAAAGATCCAAACCCTTTTGTTGCTGTGAAAACAAAAAGAGCAGCTGCTCCACCATGAGTCAGTCCCACTAAGGGCAGAGACCTGGAATAAGCCCCCACCTGAGTAACCACATGATCTCTCATCATGTTGTTTTCTGTCTGTTCAGACTCAGGTTGTGTTTGTTTTGCATCAGTTGTTCAGTGTCTTCATGTTGTTCAGTGTGTTCCTGTCATTTTATCATCTTTGGGGGGTTTTCAGGCTCTTTCTAGTCGTTGTGTCGTTTCTTTGTGGTCCACTCAGCAGCTTCATCCCACTGAAGTTCACGTCTGGTTTCTTCTCTATTGTTTGTTATAATTTAAACCTATGTTGATATCTCCTCTGTGATGGTTTCTAACCTTCTATTTCTTTTCCAGGAGAAAGTCCTGGACCGTGTGCATCCCAGTCCCCAGGTGGCGCTGTTGGTTTCTTCTGTAAAATATTTAACATGAGTAAAGTCCCTTCACATCGTTTGTGGTGAGGAGGGTCCAGCTGCTCCCTATGAAGATTTAAGGCCAATTAAGAAAATACAAGGCTTCATATTTTCCAATGAGGAAAAGACCTGGACCTGAATGAACCCTGAACAAAGGCACCATCAGTGCTGAGGATTTGAATAAAAGACCTGCAGGTTGGTTTGCATAGATTTGTTAAGGAAATTCTCGTCAGCCTGCAGTAAAGTCCGGTAATGTACAATCAGTCTGATTATTATTGATGGTCAGATCAGTGTGTGAGAAACATCTGTCCATGCTGCAACATCTGTCCTGTGACAGGGTTGGAGCCAAAACAGGAAGAGACTGAAAACACAGACTCACAGTGTTTAGGCCCATCTATCAATGTAAACACCTTTTTATATGACACATTTAGACAAACACCTGCTGTCACATGTCATTTATTTCTACACAATAATATTAAATAACAGTCTAATAAAAACATGAGGTGTGTGTCCAGCAGGTGTCGCCACCAAGGGACCAGCCAAACGTTCTAGACCAGTGGATCAGACGGACCAGTTGGAAAGCAGCAAACCAGCAGGAGGGTCAGTGGGAGGACTGGTGTGTCTTCAGGGATGAGTAGACGACCTGTGACTCTGCTGGAACCACTGACACACACACACACACACACACACACACACACACACACACAGGTCAGACCTGATTATTAACCTGAGTCTCAGCTCGTCATAACATCTATTTTTTCTCATTTTGAACTCATTAGTTTGACTTTCCTACAAGAATGTTAACAGTCCCTCTATGGTTCTCTGCTCTAGGGCCTCCCTGACCCTTTAGGCCCCTGGACCTGGTAGTCCTGTTCAGTGATCCACCCATGACTATAGAGTAAAGCAGCTGCAGGTCAGTCAGTCAGGCCGTACCTCTCCTGCTGCTCGACCTGAACTCAATGTGTCCGTAGTCAACTTGTTCTGCAGCTGGGTCAGCGTCTGCAACAGGAACCAGAATTAATGATCCACAATCTTTACATGTTTCCTTTAGGCCAGTTAATACGCATCAATAATGTGTCCTACCATAACTATGCAGATGACACTCAGATTTACATTTCACTCACAGCTGGTGAACATGGACCAGTGGATTCACTGTGCAGCTGTATTGAACAGATCACTGTGTGGATGAAAAACAACTTTCTCCAAATAAACAGAGACAAGACTGAAATAATCATCTTTGGGCCTCAGAAACAAAGAGAAAGTGTCAGCAGTCACCTCGAGTCTCTTTCTCTAAAATCTAAATATCAGGTTAGAAATCTAGGGGTGATCATGGACTCAGACTTGAACTTTAACAGCCACATTAAATCAATAACATCATCAGGATTTTATCATCTCAGAAACATCAGAATCAAAGGGATCAGGTCTGAACCAGGAAGTACAACCACATTACTCCTGTTCTCAGATCTCTGCACTGGCTTCCTGTCTCTCAGAGAACAGACTTTAAAACAGCCCTGCTTGTGTATAAGTCTCTTCATGGCTCAGCACCACAGTACATCTCTGACATGTTGGTGCCATATGAACCATCTCGGACTCTGAGACCATCAGGGACAGGCCTTCTGCCCAGAGTCAGGACTAAACAGGGAGAAGCAGCTTCAGTTCATGTGACATATGACAACTGACAGTGATTTATCTGCTCAGTCTCCTTTCATTTTAATTTCACTGTTTGCTGTTTCTAATTTTGATTCTTGCCTTTGTGCTTTGAACTTGTGTTTTATTTCTGTAAAGCTCTTTGAATTACTCTGAGTATGAGCTGGGCTGTGGAAATGAACTTCACTTGCCTCTGAGCATTAAACAGAAGCTGTTTAACCTGCTGCCACCTGGTGTCCACATGTGTGAACATCACATTTTTGGTCGTCTGCACCATAAACTACTGAAACTTGTCGTGGATCAACTGCTGCCACAGACAAAAGGACATTTCTAGTTTGGAGCAAACACAGAACATAAGCACATTGGACATGTTGCCTGTTTTGTTTGTCCATGTCCGGAAGCTGACACAGTTAATGATGGTGTCTTGACTGTGTCCTGAGGAAACTCAGACCAAGTGTCCTCATGTGTGGATCATACCATGCTCAAAGATGATACCTGGTTATTGTCTTTAATGGTTCCACCTAACCCCGAATGGAGAAAAGAAACTAAGACACAAGCCAAACCAAAGCTCAGGTCTTGTTTGTGTTACATAATGAGGAAATACAGTTTCACACTTTAGGCTGAAACAGTTCACAGTTTTTTCTTTTTAACGCCTGAGACGTGAGCAAACTGAACATGGACGACCACACAGAGCACACTGCTGTTAGAGACGGTTAAACATCTGTAGAAAGTCCCTCCAGATGTTTCTCCACAGAGAGATGAAGTGTGTGAAGAGCAGCTGTACCTGTGGTCCTGTGGGGGTCCTCAGGGCAGGATGCTGTTCTTCTCACTGCTGATATTAATGAAACTGCTTAAATCTACTGGACATAAAAAGATATTTGACACTGAGGAAACAATGTTCACACTTTAACCTGAGCAGCTACAGTTTCACACCTGACACATTTCCTGCAGTACTGTACTTCAGTACAACTCAGTACATGCTGAGTATTTCCATGTTGTACTTCAAATTAGAAGTATATAAGGTAGTTAACGTCAGCTACCCAGCAGAATATAAAGTACTTCAAATTAGAAGTATATAAGGTAGTTAACGTCAGCTACCCAGCGGTATATAAAGTACTTCAAATTAGAAGTATATAAGGTAGTTAACGTCAGCTACCCAGCAATATATAAAGTACTTCAAATTAGAAGTATATAAGGTAGTTCAGATCCATTCATGTGAAATGGGCCATTGTGCACAGTCACTACTTTAACTTCGGATACTTCAGGTACATTTGGATGATGGTACTTTTGGACTTTTACGGCAGTAACATTTGAACAGAGGATTTTTACACTGTATTTCTACTGTTACTGCAGTAGAAATACCATCTGAGTACTTCCCCCAGTGCTGCATCACGGTGAAGGAAACCCTGTAAATCTGTGTGTGTCAGGTCAGAGGTTATCAAAGCTGAAACATCTGTACAAAGTTCTCTGTCCAGATGTTGAGTACCTGTCGTCCTGTTTGCTGCTTTTCTGACTGAGGCATAAACTGCAGCTGGATCCGTGTCTGCAAAGCAAAGTCAGGCAGTGAATCTGTGAGTCCACCTCTATTCCAACAAACATCAGCTCAGCACCATCTTGGAGCTGAAGGAAACTCATGTGACTCACGTGGCAATAAAAACTGAATTAAGCAGTAAAATGTCTGAATCACTTCTGCAGTGAAACTGGTGCAACAAGAAGCAAAAGTTTTTATCAGCAAACAGGAAACTAGATGCAGCTTCTCTCGAGTCACGATAACCACGAGGCACAAACGTCCGCACAGTGTCAAGAAAACAACCCAAACCAGAGTCCAAAACCACTCGGACTAAAGACCCTTCAGTTGACGAAGACGCAGTTTTGTTGTTTATTCACTAAAAACCCACAGTTGATGTGACAGTGTCACTTTTACACTGTAAACTGAAAAACCAAATCTAACACTGAAGTAAAATCATGTGTGTCTCACCTTCAGGTTTCTTACGAACGCGTCGCCTCACCAGCAGCACCAGTACAACCAGCAACACCAGTACAATCAGCAGCACCAGTACAACCAGCAGCACCACACAAAAGATAAATGGAAGAGACAACTGCTCAGAGGCAGCAGGAGGAACAGAGGGGGAGGCTGTGGGTCTCCCTGGAATAGATCAAAAACAAGAATTAGAGGGGACATCTGGTCTCATCGTCTCTTTGTTCTGCATCTGTGACCTCTGACCTGTGACAGAGATCCAGCTGGATGGAGACTCTCCATGGCCCCTGATGTTACACCTGTAGACGCCTTCATCGGCCTTGGAAACATGGAGGATGGTCACATGACCCGTAGGCCGATCGATGATGAGGGAGCCGTGTTTATAGAAATCGGCTGGGAGGTCGGAGGATGTCTGGGTTCTACAGATCAGGGTGATGTTTTCTCCCTCCATCACAGGGAGGACAGGACTCTGCAGGATCACTGCTCCACCTCAACACAGAGACAAACTACAGCATTTCATCCATTTCCACACAGCTTCATCAATACTAACTCCACAGGCTCATCTTACCACTGACAGTGATGTTGATGCTCTGACTGGTTGCTCCCTCTCTGGACTCACACCAGTAAACTCCACTGTCCCACAGCAGGACACCACTGATGGTACAGGAGGAACCAGCTGATGTTCCCCAGTCAGCACACTGAGTCCTGGTCTCTCTGGTTGCGTTCCTCCTCAGGGTCCATCCAGCAGAGCTGTCGTCCTCCTCACAGCTCAGAGACAAAGATTCTCCTTCAAAAACCTGGGAGCTGCTGGGACTCAGAGTCAGACGAGCTGTGGGAACCACATGTGTGGTTAAACACAAGAACTAATGGAGACTTGACTTATTTAATTAAGAGAGGATAAAATATATGCATGTGTTTGGACTGTGGGAGGAGAAAACCCACACAGACACAGGGACAACATGCAGACTCCACACAGAAAGGCCCCGGGTCCACCTGGGTCCAGACATTAATCACAAAGCAAACACAGCTCAGCAGTTTTCTGTGATAAAGCGGTTGAGGAAGTGTCTCCCTCTCAGCAGTTAAAGCAGGTTTGCTGCTTCATGGTTTTACCTTGGCAGGTTGAGCAGCAGAGCAGCGAGGCCACAGCTGAGGAGAAATGAGATCAACGTGTTTAGAACCAGCAGCCTGTGGTTTGTAAACTGCAGGTGATGGTGGAAACAGTTTCAAACTAATAAAATCTCAAATGACCAAACGAGATGCTGCTTTGAGCTGCAGCGATGAGACTAGAGCGACGATCGAGCTTTAACAGATGAACTACAGAGGTTTTTGTCGCAGCGTAGGGTCTGAGGGTGGAGGACAGTCTGCAGCTTTGTTCATTAACTCAGACATTTCTCAGCAAAATAAAGAAGATTTAAAGATTTGATTTTAACCTTTGTCTTTACTTTTTCCCTGCAGGACATCAACAAATCAACATTTCTGTCTCACGTCTCTCCGGACTCCTACTCCACGCTGCACATATCTCACTGAATTTAAAAGCAGTTGTCACTCACAGAGCAGCCACAGAAGAGATGTTGGTCCCATTGCACCAAACGTTGATGTGAGATTCAGACTTTTTTTCCTCCTGAGCAGCTGCTCATGTCCTTCCTGTCAGCTCGGTGCGGTTTCTCTTCAGCACCTCGCCCGTCGGCCAAGATTCACACAACTCCAACTTAAAGTGAGAATCATTTAAAGTCAGATTTCAACCTGAAGCTTTACCCTGAACACTTTTTCATTTGTAGTGTGCATTTTATTCTGAAAGGCATTTCAAAGAGACACATTTCCCTCTGAGTCTGTTAAACTTAACTCTCATGAAACAGCCAAACAAGAAAAACCCCAGACAGGCTGTTTTTTTTTTTTTACTGTGAGAAACAGAGATTTTACTTTATGGTGCAGAACAGGAAGAAGCTGTGCTGGAGTATTTCCACGCAGAGAAAAATAAAGTTTGTCCACATGTGTTGACAGGTGAAATAAAACAAAAACAACGTGATGAAGTTTGAGAATAAAAAGACAAACAGCTCCTTTATAGAGAAAAATAAACTCTACTGTACTTTTCAAAATAAAAGCACCATAAAAACAAGGAGCATAGAGGTTTGAGCACATTTTATACGACAAAGAGAAGAGGCGTAAAATCTGTGACTTTATTTGGCTGATTTGAAAATGTTTATGGTAATGACCACAGACGTTTCATCTTTCCACTTTGATTTGATCAGTTTACAGCTTTCCCATGCGAAGTGAACGCAGCACGTCCTACGGGGAGTTGCGGTGTGGGTGGGTCTTTATTTGACCACATGAGTCCTGTTACTCACTGGGGACTGGAGGGTCTGTGGACCCCAGAGGGTTAAACGCACATTCACGCACTGAGCGGATTTATTGTTGCGGCGTCTGTGGAAAACGACACCGAGACGGACGGAACGACCCCGGACCTGGTCTCCAGGTGCGCCCCCGGACATCGAGGACCCACCGACGGTTATGGAAATCCCCGGAAAGCTGAGAAGCTGCTTTTATCCGGAATCTGCCCCCGTCACCTAAAGACACGATGAACAGGTGAGTGAACCGGAAACAGGTCTGGACCGCGTTAGTTTTGGTGTGTGTGTGTTTTATGTTCTGGTCAGCGGACAGCAGGATGATTCCAGATGTGCCTTGGTACAGCGTAAAACCAGATGTTCAGGTGGTAGAGACAGCACGTGACTAACTCTGACCAGGACGTGAGTGGGGTGAAAAAAAAACCAACCAGTAACAGTAACAGAACTGGATCACAGCGTCGCCTGGTCCTGCTCATACAGACACAGGTAGCTGCAGAGCTGCAGGGTGGACACGTCACTGAACCTGATAAAACCAGACTGAATGAACAGTATCCCAAAGTCAGACAGAGCCTGAATGCAGCCTGAGATCCGCCGCCTCCCTACCCTGTGGACTTGGATCCGATTTCCTGAACTCACTGGTGTCAACAAAGATTGTGCAGCGCGTCAGGAATTTCGAGGAAAATGTTTTTCATGAGTTTTTCCGTGTCTATCCTGATCTTCGCTGTGGTTTCTGCACTGGAAGGTGAGTTGTGTCAACTGTTACTAATAAAATAAGATGTGCGTGTGTGACAGGACAAACCCAAGACCCGTAAACAGGCCTGTCATGTTTACGTGTCACTTCCAGGTGGATCTGCAGCTGCTGGATGAGTCTCTTTGATCAGGATTGTTGTGACTATTTGCTGAATAATCCTGGTGCGTTGGGGAACGTTGTGTTTCCTGTGTTGTTACTTTAAAGAAAAAAACAAGACAATTTATGCAGAGTCTGTTTTATTTTAGTTGCACTTTCAGTAGAAGTGAAACTATTGAGCAGTGTCACAAAAACAAGACCTGATCTGGTGGTTTAGATTTTCAGGCCATTATCCAGCTGCTGCATCATGAACCTTCGCTGCAGACGACTCTTCTCTCCTCCATCCATCGTCATCTGGACTGACTCTGCTTGAGGTGCAGCATCAGCGGCATCAGGGGCAGAAAAGCAGCGTCAGTGCAAACACAAGAAACCAGATATAACTGGAAACTGGAGAACATGTTATTTACTGTCAACATGTTTATGCATCCGGGAGCTCAGTCATCAGGTTTCTCTCCTGTCCTTGACCTTCTGTTGGAAGCAAGTCAAACAGATGATTGATCGACTGTGAAAATACTGTAACTGCTTATAATTATCAATCAGTGTGAAAGTTTTTTTCATTACTGACTGTTGCTTTCTAAGAATTTCTGGACTTTCTTTTCTGTTTTTTAGATCAGGTGAAGGCGAAACCTGGAGAGAACGTCCTCCTTCAGTGTCACGGCCCCAGAGAGGCTGCAGTCACTGTGCTGGAGTGGAACAGAGCCGACCTGAAGTCAGAGGGTTACGTCTTCCTGTACCGCAACGACCGCTCTTATGAAAAATACCAACATCCGTCTTTTCATGGCCGAGTGGAGCTGAGGGACAAATCCTCCATGAAGGACGGGGACGTCTCTGTGATAGTGAGGAACGTCAACGTCAACGATACCGGAACATACGAGTGTCGAGTGATCATCAGCCACACGGGAGGCAGCCAGACCACACGCAGTGAACTCAGTCAGCTCGTGATCCTGACAGTTACAGACCCAGGTGAGTCCAGACTCAGGTGAGGTTGAAGCTGCTTCCTGGTTGTTGATGTGAGACCAGATGTTTGTATTTTCTCCAGATGTTGTTGATGAGACTTTGTAGAAAACAGCTGGATGAGTGATGTGGTCAAAGTGCAGGAGATAATGTCTGACAGGAGTTTGTTCTGTTCTTCAGTCATCACCTACCTGACACCTCATTCCTGTTCTCTCCTGCAGGTGAGAAAGCTGAACAGGTTGTGGACGGAGGAGACGTGGAGGTGGGAAAGACTGAAAAAGTAACAAAAGAGGAAGGAAGTTATGGACATGTTGGACTGGCAGTGGGTCTGACAGTTTTTGGTGCACTTTTTGCGGTTTCTGTCATTATGTTCCTGAAACGGTGGAAGCGATCCTCATACCAACGTCCTCCAGAACCAAAGGTGTCAAATGTCTCAGTGCAAGATATTTCCAAACCAGAACATGTGTGATACCTGACAAATACTGTTTGATTTTTTCATTTCATGTGACACTTTTTCACTGAGCTTATCTCTGAGTTTTGTATTTTGACATCACACTGACTCAATCATCCTTTAGGAGGCAGGATCAGCTGCAAAGATCAATCAGTGAGAAATGCTGTAACACTAAGTCTCTTTCCTTAAGGTGAACTAACAAACACTCAGCAGCACAGTATACAACTGCATCGTCTGCATAGGAATGAATTTTGATCTGCTCACTAACTTCTGGTGAAAAACAGCCTTTATAGAAAAAGGTGTGAGCTTCTTAAACACTTTACTGTCATTAACCACTTTGACCAGTTTCAGAACAAGCTGCAAAGGTTTGGTCCTTTTTATCTGTCACCTACAGAAACAATGTGATGTTCACAATGTTTCTGAATTCAGAGGGTGGAGCCTAAATGATGATGGTTTGATTAATCTGGTCAATTGTTAATTCCTCGTTGTGTCTGCTCTCCTGTGTATGAATAAATAAACTAAAGGAAATGTGTGAAAACAGGAAGTGTCTGATTTGACATATTTCATAAGGCGTCTGTGTGCAGAGGGTGTTGTTTACCAGAAGCTGGATCTGAACCGTTGGACCTTTTGTTTGTGTCTAATCTGTGGGTGTATGAGGACGTGTCTCAGCCTGCAGAGCTGATCAGCTGTTTTTGAATCAGGCAGCAACAAGCAGGTTAGAAAGTTACAGTCAGGGTTTAAACCCAGGTGGATCCAGGGCCTTTCTGTGTGGAGTCTGCATGTTGTTGTGACTGGCTGCTGATCTGTCCAGGGGGGACCCACCTCTCACCCATTGCATGCTGGGATTGGAATTAACATCATGTTATTTACAAAGGTCACGAGCTCAGACCCTGATGAGTTGGTGCCTGGTGACTGTGTGTGGTCTGAGAGGTTGTTGCTGTTAACCAGCACTGAGCTGCAGTCTGTCCTGTAATTAGTCCATCTCCTGAGCTCAGCCTATGATGTCGTCCCCAGCCGATTAGTCCCAGTGTCTCCAGTGAAACCAGCAGCAGTGATTTGTCATCTGGAAATGAGATGCTGCAAAGACTGATTTCAGTAATAAAGAGCTTTAGTGGTTTTAGATGGAGGGACAGGAAGAAAACTGAGCTGTGAAAGAGCAACAACTGGACAAACTGAGAAATAAACGAGGTGAATGTTGTAATCGAAGAAAAGCTGTTTTATAAAGTGGACAATGGAGTCACAGCAGGACTGTTTGTCTGGAAACAGACAGTCATTACTGAAGGATCCTGATCAGGGTTATTGTGACACAGACTCTGGCACATTTGTTAGTTTTGTTTCCAACTTTTCACTTATTGTTGCTCATAAACCAACAACTTTAAAACTAATGAAAAACAAATTCAATCTGCAGAAACACAAAGGTTTTCCTGCAGCTCAGTGATTTCTAGCCGCTGGACTCCTGCATGATGAGATTTGTTTCCTATGATTAGGTCTGTCTGGAGACCTCTGGCTGTGCTGAGTCAGACACATGCACCTCTGTGGTTTTTGCCGTCTGCTGCATGATAGTCATTCAAATGTGTATGAGCAGCGTGACCGTCAGCTGATGAAGCTTTGTTGACTCCTCAGACACACAAAGGTCAGTGTGTCCTACCTCCTGCCTAGAGCCTTTGTTTTCCATCTGAACACAGTGTTCTGAGCAGAACCTGAACAACAGAGACCAGATCCAGGGACTTATTGTTTGTTGGCCTGTATGGGCGGGTCCTCCCTCTTTGACTTTCATTTCCTTTGAATTGCCTTAGAGCCTAACCTCCAACTGTAGGCTGATTGTTTTGGCACCAAACACAGGAACAAAACAGTCACGCAGCCTGGAAAAGTCCTTGAAACAGTCATTTTAAAATATGTTACCTGAAAAAACTGATGATGCAAAATCCTCTGAATCTTCGTTTTTCCCTTTTCAATAGTGACATAAAATTAAAGCCTTAATAAACAAACTGCTGAACTGGTTTATAGTGACTGTTGTTGTGTGTTTCGATGGGAAACAGCTGCTGGTGACGCCCATGTTACTGGTGTGGACTGTGCTGCCCCCTAGTGATCACAAAATGAGGCTTTATGAAGATCTGAACCTTTTTGAACCACTGTCAAAAACCGGTTCACTCCTCGAAGCTTCATTCAGTGCACCCATGGGTGACATCTACTGGCAACACCGGTTGTTGTGCAGCCACATGAAGCTTTTCAAAGTGACGCACCTTTGATGTGTGTTATGAGACTGAACTCATGTTGTGACTGAAATGACCTGACAGCCTCATTTTCTCTGTCTCTGGTGTTTGTGTCCCACATTAACAATGACCTGCCTGAGTCCTTCTCTCTATGGAATAATGGTCTAAGACAAAACTACACATTTGGAGATGGGCTTGGCATTGTTGATTCTGAATTACAGCCTATGGAGGTAACATCACTGCTGCCCCCTGCTGGCAGAAACATCAGAAGTGTCTGATGGTCAGTAATCACTGGTTGTATTGACATATAGTGAATTTATTGTTCATCCACAGTTTGACGTCTAACAGCTCTTCTCATGTTTCTACCTGCTGCTTGAAATGGTTTTATGTTTAGAGAACAGAGCACAAACACCAGCACAGCTTTGTTCCACAGATCTACCTGTTAAAGTGATACAAATACTGCGACCAGAACTATCAGAACACGTACTTTACATACACGACTCGTACTGTGTGTTTCAGATTGTTTCATCCAAGTATTTATGACACACTGATAATAAACACAAAGACAATTAGAACATGATGGACACAGCTCATAATATATATGTGCTGTGTCCATACAAGCATAGTATATATGGATACATGTACACAATAAGGGTTTGTGTATTAGTAGTAGTACTTTGTTCTGCCATAGTATTATTATCTTCGTACTGTAAATGTGGTGCTGGTTCTGTTTGTTCTTTAACCTGAACTTTGTCGACTTGAACTCGTTTGTGTTACGTTAAATGGACCAATCACGTTTCTTCTCATCTGACTATCACTGAGCTGCCTCACCCTCAGGAGGCGGGGTCACCCCCCAGGGCATGCTGGGTAAGTAGTGCCCCCCCCCCCCCCCCCCCCCCCCCCACCCTATGGACTTGGATCTGATTTCCTGATTGCACTGCTGTAAACAAGGATCCAGGATTTTCCAGCAGACGATGTTTTTCATGAGTTTTTACGTGTCTCTCCTGCACGTTGTGATGGACTGAGACTGATAAACTGAGATGTGTCTGTAACTGGACAAACCAAGAAGAGTCAACGTGCCTGTTGACGCCATTTTCACTTTGATGAGTCTCTTTGATAAGGATTGTTGTGACTATTTGCTGAACTATCCTGGTGCTTTGGGGAACGTTGTTTCCTGTGTTGTGTTAAAGAAAAAACAAGAGAATTTAATGTCTGTTTTATTTTGAGATGAGAATCAGCCCTGAGTTCCCTGGAATGAGGTGGCTTGCCATCTCCAGGTCAGGGGAGAGATCCTGGCTCGTGAGATTGACAGACAGATCAGTGCAGCAGTCTGTTGTGGTGAAGAAGGTAGACTGACTTACTGGTCAGTCCATGTTCCTCCTCTCACCTTTGGTCATGAGCTTTGAATCTCAGATACAAGTGGCTGAAATAAGCTTCTGTCACAGGGTGGCTGGGTGCTGACCTTAGAGAGAGGGTGAGGAGCTCGGAGTAGAGCTGCTGCTCCTCCACACTGAGAGGAGCCAGCTGAGGTGGCTCGGGCATCTGTACCGGATACCTCCTGGACTCCTCCTTAGGGAGGTGTTCAGAGTGTCCAGAGTGTGACCTCTGGTGCTAACTAAAGCCGTAGGTTCCATGGACAGCAGAAAGTTCTTTGGTGTTTCTGTCACAGGCCTTATCCAGGTGAACATTAGAATCAGCTGTAATAACTAAAGAGTCCAACTCTGTGAAGACGACTGAAAACGTCTCAGTAAAATCATCAATAACATCTTGACAACATTGGGGAGGCTTGGAAATGATGATGTCGAGAACAGAGGGAGATGATTTTAGCTCCATTTGAAAAGATCCATCCTCAAATGATGAAAACTCCCCAAATGACTGTGGGGAACCATGTTGTCCCTAAACAAGGCACAGACACCAGCAGCCTTCTGGTTTCTCCTGTTTCTGATAGAAATGTGACATTAGGTGGTGGATTCAATAAGAACTGCACTTCCTGTCCTGCTGTCTAACCAAGTTTCTGTTCAGAACATCACATCAAGATTAGAAGAGGAAATAAGATTATTGATTCAAAATGATTTGTCGTCCATCAGCTCCTTCACCTCCATTTTCTCTCTGATCCAAAGTCAGATCTGATCAATAATCAAAGACTGATCAAACTGATTGATCAGCCATCAGAGGAGTTGGATCAGTGGAGCTGCTTCTGTTCCTGATGGACCTTCCTGTTGTCTTTGTCTGTCCACTTCACTGAGGAGACTTGAAGCAGGTTAACGAAAGCTCTGCAGGGCAGTTGGACAGACTCCGTCCCCGAGTCCACCTCCACTTGTGGGACTGAGAGGACAACAGACACAACATGAGCTGGACTGACAGGAACAGCAGCTCCCTGTTCCATCCTTCTCTAACAGAAACCAATGGAAACTAGTTTGTGAATGAAGACATGTTTCATTGTTCCTGACATTTGGAGCAGTTCCCAAAGAACGAGTCAGGAACCAATCAGATGAATGAATCAGTAACAGTGTTCCTGAAGAACTGACTCAGGGACTGTGCAGTCCATGATGACAAAGGACTGAGACCAGACTCTGAGACTCTGTTAGTGAGATTATTGGGAAACTACAGTTACAGACAAAATCCAACAATTACACAGCTGGATAGAAAAGGTCAGAAACAACAAGAACATGTTTGTTGTCTGGTCCCATTGGACTGGAACTGGACTAATGACTGCAGTGTTACTGAAGTCCAGGTTTCAGTCCTGATTGAGGATCATCAGCAGCTACTTATTAGAGACTGATTCATTCTGTGTTTGGTCCTGAAATGAGCTGAGACACAGTCAAAGATCAACTACAGGAAACATGGTAACCAACAGCATTATGGGTAATGTAGTAGTGACATACCTGTCCTGAAGTAGTAACAATGTATAGGTCACTTCAGAATTGGAGGACATTTTACGTCCCACCCATCAAATCTTAAATAATCCACATATAAAATACTAAAAAAGAGAAAAGAATGCTTGAAAATAGTTTTTAAAAATAACAAATATGTCTGGAGTACCCCCTAAAATGCAATTTTTCTCTTGTCCCACCCCCTTAATGACCAAATTTAATCTCAAATAAAACAGTTTAAATCAAACTTTAATTTATTATTTGTTTCATGCCTGTCTCTTGTAACTGTGGAATCATTTGTTTTAATAAACATAATATTTCAAATAATAATAATTATTCATGGAACGTGTGTCCCACAACATGCACGCAACCCTGTTACCATAACCTTTTTATCCTGGTAGAAGAAGAAGAAAGCAGTGAATGACACGACATGCTGGACATGACATGATCAAACAGTTTTCCAAAAGAATGGCTAGAGCAAAGGTATGTCCTCTCTTCTATTTTTCATATTTTCATAACATATTTAGCCTTGACTGAATGTCTCAATCCACCTCATGCAACAGAATAAGAGGATTATTTTTGTATTTTGTCTTCACTTATTTACATAAGTAAGTTTGTCCTCTTGGTCAGTAGTAACAGCTAGATAAACAGCTAGCTTCTACTCCTGAGAGAAAGCTAACATTAGTAAGGATTTACAACCCTGTTACCTGTAACCCTGTTGCACCAAGTAAGTAAAGTAGGAAGTAAACAACAGATAAATCATGTAAAAAATATTGTAAAATTGATCTGTAAGCTGAGCTAATCAAGCCTTTGATAGTTTATTATCTATTATTGATCAATATGTAGCAGAAAATCAGAAAAGTGAAGGTTTATTTTTCAAGAAATTTGAAGCTCAAATGTCCTTCAATTCTGGAATGACCCATATGAAAAGACCCACAGCAACAGCAAGAACCACAGACACAGTCATAGATCAACTAAAGGAAACATGGTAACATGTTCACACTGAGACATGAAGCACTAAGTGAACTCATCAATATAATCTGATCAATAATGTGATCAGACCCCCTGCTGTGTTTACTGCACTAATGTGCACTTTAAATCTCTGCATCACAAAGATCAATAATCAATTCTCATCAATGATTCTGTTCAAGTTTGGACTTAAAGCTTCAGAAGCAGAAAATCAATGCAGACACTTCTTAAATTGACTCAGTGACTTGTTGTTTTATTGGAGCTTGTTTGATGACAGAGGCTGGACTCAGATAATATTAGAGAAGAAGAAAACACAATAGTCAGCAGTCAGTAAAATAAACAGTCAGTAACTGTCCAGCTGACCCTACAGAGGACACCATACCAAGGCTCAGATAATCACATGTTGCTGGATGGTCAACTATATACAATACACATACTCAAGAAATACTGCTAATACTACATCAATACTATATACAATACACATAACTCAAGAAATACTGCTAATACTACATCAATACTATATACAATACACATACTCAAGAAATACTGCTAATACTACATAAGTACTATATACAATACACATAACTCAAGAAATACTGCTAATACTACATCAATACTATATACAATACACATACTCAAGAAATACTGCTAATACTACATAAGTACTATATACAATACACATAACTCAAGAAATACTGCTAATACTACATCAATACTATATACAATACACATAACTCAATAAATACTACTAATACTACATCAATACTATATACAATACACATAACTCAAGAAATACTACTAATACTACATCAATACTATATACAATACACATAACTCAAGAAATACTACTAATACTACATCAATACTATATACAATACACATACTCAAGAAATACTACTAATACTACATCAATACTATATACAATACACATAACTCAATAAATACTACTAATACTACATCAATACTATATACAACACACATACTAAAGAAATACTGCTAATACTACATGAATACTATATACAACACACATACTCAAGAAATACTGCTAATACTACATGAATACTATATACAATACACAAAATCAATAAATACTACTAATACTACATCAATACTATATACAATACACATAACTCAAGAAATACTACTAATACTACATCAATACTATATACAATACACATAACTCAAGAAATACTACTAATACTACATCAATACTATATATGTGTATAAGTTATGTCTGTGTGTTTGATGTGTGTCACATGTCTCTGACGTCACGTGGTGAAAAGGTTGAAGAGAAGATTCTGTATCGAGGCCAAAGATCAGATTTTAATATTCCCTCCCTATAAACACAGAGCTCTCAGCAGGAAAACACTGCAGGAACAACAAGGATTCATTCTGGCATCTGTGAGGACACATCTCATGATGGACCCCTGGACTTCCTGTCAGTTCTCTGTTCAATGCTTCTTCCGGGTGGAGGTGGTTCAGGGTTACTGCTCCACAGTTTGTTGGAAACAGGTGAAATCCAGCTGTAAATATTATATTTAGGTTTGTTTACAGTAAAGCTCAGTAAATACCAGCATCCTTGGAAATAAGTCAAAGTACCGTAACTGTTCTTCAACAGGAACCGACACCAGAAGAGAAAATGTTCGATAATAAACCTGCGTCACTGCTGAGTCTTTGTTTCCTGGTCTGTGTGACTGAAGGTGAGTCCTGTTTCTGGACTGGTTTTCAACTGAAGACTGAGTCAGTTCATTGAAACGTTGTTATTGTTGTCGTGGACTCTGAGCTGTTGTTACTGCGACACTCGCCTTCGATGATGACGCAGTCGATTGTTTTATCGGTTCTACAACAGCAGGACGTCCCACAAACAAACAGCCAAACGCTTTGACACCTTATACAGTCCAGCACTGACTGACCTCAGGTCTGGTTTTCTTATTTATGGCCAAAGGAGACCAAACCAGCTGCTCCTGTTCCACAACCAGCCTTCACAAACTGACCCAGACTAAGCCCAGATAAGGCCCATCAGTGACCCAGTAGGTCTGGACTTTCATCTCTACGTCCAACAGAACCAAACATGGGGCTACACTGGCAGCTCAGAACACCAGACTCCTATAGAGGCTTTTTGAAACCGTCATGGTCTGATACAGTCCTCTATGAGGAACCATAGACAAGCAGCAACAGAAAGCAGGAAACCCAAACCTGTGGACCCCCCTCTGGTCCAGTATGTCCCTGTCATCAGACAGGACATGTGTGATAGAAACACACTTGTTAGATTAAATACAACAAACCTGGAAATCTGTTGTTCCTCAGTGTGAGAACGAAAGAAAAGAAAAGATCCATGTTCTGGTTTGTCCTGCTGAGAGCAGATATTTGATCAAATGTCAAAACTAATAATCCACATGTTGTTTTTAAAATACAAACAGAAAAACAATTTTAAGTCCAGCTCCTGTTTGTTTTGTTGGTGGAAGGAAAAAAGCAGCTCCTGTTTCCATTTCTGCTCTTCTGTAAATCAGGAATGTAGTCCGGTCACAGACAGCAGCTGAATTTATAGACTCCACCTGACTCCACCTGACTTCCTGTTGTCACAGGGACACACCTGCTGTATCATAATCAGTTCCTCATTTAACACAATGACTGGATGCAGCTTCAAAGGAAACATCAGCTAGTTTGTACTTTAACACCATAAATGGGAACTAAAGACCAAACTGGGCCTCAGAGCTGCTGCTGTTCAGAAACTGGCCCAGAGACCCAGACTAGTGGGTGTAAAGCTGCAAAACACACAGCACAGTCTGAGAGCAGGAGTCACAGAAACCAGTCCGTCTCAGGTTTGTTGTAGGTTTAAACATGTTCCCTGCAACAAATGAATGAATCACTGGTTGACACAATAACGTCCGACACTATGACACCTCAGAGCTTCAGCGTCTGATTGTGTCCAGCTCAGCCCAGGACGAGGTCGAGTCTCCTCAACTAAACAAAGATCTGATTTTCATACGTCTCCAGTCTGAGCCCAGTGTCACTGCAGAGATCAGGCTCCGTTTAAACTGAGTCCACTGGAAAATCAGATGTAGTTCAACATTTGAAGATGTTTGTCAGTCTGACTTTGGATCTATCAGAGCTCTGAACAGGGTTTTGGATTTTAGTCTGATGGAGGATCTGAATCCGTCCTGTCCAACCACAGTCCCCCTTTGGAGGAACACATCAGTAATAACTTCATCATCTTTGCTCAGTCTGTAAACAGATTTCTTTGGATTTAGGCTGTTCTCTGTCTGTTCCTCTGTTCTTCAGGTCAGAGAACCATCACAGCTGAACCTGGACAGAACGTCACTCTGACATGTCGAGCTCCCAGCAGCACAGAGATCAGAACTGTAGAGTGGACCAGACCTGGTCCAATATATGTCTTTGTGTACAGGAACAAGAAATTTGATCCAACAAACCAGCATCCATCTTTTAAGGAGCGGGTGGAGCTGAAGGACTCACAGATGAAGGATGGAGACGTGTCTGTGACTCTGAAGAATGTGACGTTTACTGACACTGGGACATACGAGTGTCACCTTGCCCAGGGTCAAACAGATCCACTTAAACCCATCAACATCACCCACCTCACAGTAGTTCCAGCAGGTGAGTGTGTGTTTGTCTGAGCAGCAGAGCTGAAGCTGCTTCCTGGTTGTTGATGTGAGACCAGATGTTTGTGTTTTCTCCAGATGTTGTTGATGAGACTTTGTAGAAAACAGCTGGATGAGTGATGTGGTCAAAGTGCAGGAGATAATGTCTGACAGGAGTTTGTTCTGTTCTTCAGTCATCACCTACCTGACACCTCACACCTGTTCTCTCCTGCAGGTCATGGAGGTGGGCACAAGGATGGAGGAGACCAGGATGGATGAGACCGGGGTGGTCTTGTTGGACTGACAGTGGGTCTGACAGTTGCTGTTGTTGTTCTTCTTGCTGTTGGTTTTATGATCTATAGAAAATGTCGATGTCAAAGATCCAAAGAGCAGATTTCAGTCCAGCAGCCTGTTGATGGAGAAACTGACCAACATCTGGTGTGAAACCTGAATCCTAAGTGGACATTGGACTGTATGAACATGTCCCTTAAAGTCAAACCATTGGACAGTCAGTGTGTGACAAACCAGTGTCTCCAGTCCCACTGTCCACTTTCAGGAGGACACAGTGGGTCCAGGACTGAACATAAATCAGTGTTTCTGCTCCACCAGCTCTTCCTGTCATGCAACCCCTTGAATTGCCACCTGTTTGTTTGGTTCCTCTGTGTTGAATCGAGGTGAAAATGTAGTTTATGGTTGTGGACTCCAGCTGTTGTTTCCTCCATCAAAGCTCTGACAGCTCAGTTCTGTAGCTGCTTCACTATAAAAGTCTGCAGCTGGTTGGAGAATTTTATAGTGAAGCAGCAGCAGAGGAAGCTCCTGACACAGACCCTTGGACACTAGTATAGAGCAGTGACAGTCCCAGTGGGTCCCGTGGGGTCTTGAACTGAGCAGGTGTGTTGGTATTAAAAACCAGTATTCATATTGTTGTTATTATCTGATTGTGTGTTACACATTTCTCTGTATGTGTGTCCTTTGTTTTCATCAGCAGAGACACACACACTGGTTGTACAATAAAGTGGGTTGTGACAGAGACGTTGTTGTGAGTCAGTTCAACAACATGTGGTGTCCAACAGGCTGTGAGCAGAGGGCCCACAGTAGAGACATGGGTCATGTTGTGTAGCTCAGTAAACACACAGACACACACACAGCAACACAAACAGCAGCTCCACTAAGTCCTTCCTGTGGGAACATGTTGAAGCTGATGGTTATTGATCCTGGACTGTAGTGCAGCTGATTGTGTTACTGTGATGGCTTTGGAAAACACAATGACACAGTCACATCTGGTCACGTCTTATTCAGTGTTTGTGGAGAATCTGGTGGATTCACTGTTGGTTGGTTTTCTGCACAATCACACTCAGAGGTTTGGACCAGAAACTCTGGTAGATCCTGTTGAAACTCACCTGATGTTACCTGGATGCTGCTGAGCTGGTCTTAAACAAGTCACATCACAGTCACCTGACTGGTTACCAGGCAACAGCAGGTGAGTCAACACAACACAAAGAGTTGAACTATAGTCAAACAGGAAGTGAACTTCCACACCTGGACTCTCCTCATGTGACGGATTACAGGGAAAGGCTGGTGGCATCAGCAGAGACTGTCCCTCCCAGGAGGAGAAGACCCGCTCAGTTACTGGGCTACACCTGCAGCTATGGACCCCCATGTTTTTGGGATGACCAAGATTTACCTTCACATGGCAGCTCCATCAGTGCCATGTGAGCAGGTCTTCTCCAAAGCTGGAGAGGTATTGAGCCCCAAGAGGAGCAGATTAAAGCCAAGACTGTAGAAATGATTCTTTTTCTAAATAAGAAGATGCAGTTCTCAAAGACAACCAGCAGGTGTCGCTGTCTGACTGTCAAAGGCTTCGAAGCAGTTTGTGTTTTCAGGACAGTTGTCTCAAAGTGGCTCATAAAGCTTTGATTTCACCATCACTAAGTCAAACATCCATCCATCATCTGTACCCCCTTAGTCCTAACCAGGGTCCCAGGAATCTGCTGGACCCTGGTTAGGACTAAGGACCCTGGACAGGTCACTAAGGCAAACCACTCCACTGAAGTAAGTCAGACTGTCGTCTTCTTCTTCTTCTTCCTTTGTTTTTATGACTGTGGCACTCAGCGTTACTGATGCATTACGCCACCTACTGTGTTGGAGTGTGAACCAGTGGTACTGACACATTCGTATGGATAATAGCAAACACACAAACACATTTATTGAGCACAGAATATATTTTTGCACGAATGTAATTTTATTGGAATTTTATTTTCAAAATATGATTTATGTGCTTGCAAAATAGATTTTTCTGTGCTGCTCAGAATAGAGATACAATAATAACACCATAGGTTCTGAATAGATGCAATGACTGAAATGTAGAAACACACCCAGCAGAAGGTCAGATAGTCTGCAGTCTCAGTTTCATGTTTGTTCTTCTGTGCACAGTAGAGAGGTGTGGATCGGTTAGCCACAACCAAACAGCAACAAGTCAGTTTTTCCATATGAAACCCACAGACCCACACGAGAACAACATTTTTATTAATTTCTTTAATCTTTGTTTTTAGTTTTTAGTTCCAGTGGTTTGTGCTGAAAAATGCATCTAAACGTTTCCAAAAATAAGAGACAACAACAACAAAACACACAACCTGTAAAATGAGAGATGTGAGAGTCTCTGGGCACCAGTTACAGACCAGCAGGACGTCAGCGGGTGGACTGGTGTCTGAAGGTGTCTGAAGGTGTCTGAAGGTGTCTGAAGGTCTGAAGGTGTGAAGGTCTACCTCAGTGGTGAGTAGACGACATCTGGCTCTGCCTGAAACTCTGAACACACACACACACACACACACACAGTTCAAACCATATCCACCATCAGAGACACCGTCCTAATGTGTCCTCACCTTCATTCATGTGTTCTGTGTATCTGGGTCTGGTCTATGGGCCAGAGGCTCTTTTAACAAACTGGTTTCCAGTGAACTGTCCAGACTCCAGTCACTACTCACTGCACACGTCACTGTGAAGGCTGGACTGAGCCACTATCCACCTGTTCAACGTGCACATTAAGACCTGAATGATCCACATTTGGTTTTGCTGATTTTCTCGGACTTTGGTTCCAATTTGAGCTTCAGGTGGATGGAAACCAGACGACTGTCAGAGTGACCTCTGTTCTCATGGCACAGCACGTTTGGTACCATCACATTCACACTGAGCCTTTAAAGAACATTCCTGCTCTAATTAGATCTGAGCAGACAGAAACCTGTACAGGTCCAGACTCTCCTCAGGAATGATGCCAAGGTCTTTAAGGCCAAACTTCAGCTGACTGACATTTTTATGCTCCTGTTCTTCTCTAAATGAACAGCCCAACATTTCTGGGAAAAACAGTAGTAGTGGCTCTGTCCACAGTTACCTCTGCTCCTGTTTGGTACAATTGTAAAGAGATGCAGATGCAGTTCTTCAAACATTCGCTGAGAAAAAGTGAGACTGAACAGAGGTGCAGAGAATTTAACAGAAACAGGAAAGTGGACGACCACAGAGCTGCTCACTGACACATTTCACCACATGACTTAAAACAAACAAACCTGTTGTCACACCATATTCACAGAATCATCCCCCACAGTGGAACATGCTATAGTCAGAAACCAGACCAAGGTTCAGGGGAACCAGCAGAAAGAAGCTGCTGCTGTGGTTTAACATGCAGAGTTAAAAACTACAAAGTTATGAACAGTGTTTTTGGTCAGTGTGAGATGCAGAAAACAACCAGTTTTTCTGTCCAGGTAAAACTTCAAACATGTGAGATCTTGTAGAACATGATGCTCTGCTGCAGATGAAGTTACCCACAGTTTATAAAGTACTTCAAACTGGTCCCACTACTGCAGTAAAGTTCAACATGTACTTTAATGCAGCAGGAATACTCATCAGATATTACAGTCAAACACTGAAAGGGACCAGTACTTTTACTGTGATACTTGAAGTACATTTAGCTGATAATACTCAGAGGAGCAGCTGTACCTTGTTTCTTTGCTTTGGTGTCTCTGATGACGATTTGTCCATAAGTGACGTCTTCAGTTCTCACTGCTGAGTAGACTGGAGCTGGATCTCTGTCTGCACAGGGAGCACATGGAGGTCACATGACTCATGCTGCTGCTGTCAGTACTACTACTGTCTGTACTGTTGCTGTCAGTACTACTGCTGTCAGTACTGCTGCTGCCAGTACACCTGCTGTTAGAACTACTGATGTCTGTACTACTGCTGTCAGTACTGCTGCTGTCAGTACCGCAGGTGTCAGTACTACTACTGTCTGTACTGTTGCTGTCAGTACTGCTGTTGTCTGTAATGTTGCTGTCAGTACTGCTGCTGTCTGTACTGTTGCTGTCAGTACTACTACTGTCTGTACTGCTGCTGTCAGTACTACTGCTGTCAGTACTGCTGCTGTCAGGACTACTGCTGTCAGTACTACTACTGTCTGTACTGTTGCTGTCTGTACTGGTGCTGTCAGTACTGCTGCTGCCAGTACTACTGCTGTCAGTACTACTACTGTCTGTACTGTTGCTGTCTGTACTGGTGCTGTCAGTACTGGTGCTGTCAGTACTGCTGCTGTCAGTTCTGCTGCTGTCAGTACTGCTGATGTTAGGACTACTGCTGTCTGTACTACTACTGTTAGTACACATACTACTCGTTTTACTGCAGCAGCCACTGTACAAACTGCTCATTGATGTCACTTATCAAACTGTTGTTTATGCAGTACAAGAACAGCAAATAACTACAGCAGCAAACAGCAGAGTACTACAAGTACTGCAGTATTATTTCCATGTGGACTGGTTTCTCTTCCATCCAACTACTTTCCAGCACTGACGGGGACTGACTGGACCTGAGTCTGAGCAGTGAACGGCTGCAGGACAAGTGGACGTGATTGAGCACAGGATGAACATCCTACAAACTCCAGGTATGTGAAGCTGAAGCTTTGGTCCCAGACAGGAACCTGGACGACCACAGAGCTCTGAGCTTCTGTTAGCAGCTTCACCACAGGCTCAACTACACACTGACTGACACGCAAAGCTCAACACACACTGTGTGAGACCAGAATAAAACAACAGGTTTGAAGAGAAGCTTCAGGCTGGTTCACCAACATCACAACACTGATGCAGATGCAGTGACTGGTTCAAACCACAGAGACTGTAAAAGCATCTACTTCTGTTTCTGAAGCAAAAAGAAGCAAACACACATTAAACATGAGCCTTTCTGCAAATGTTCAAGCTCAGTTTCTTCTTTTTATTCTACAAACTTTGTGTGTTTGGAACATCAGACTCTTTAGGTCTGAACTGAGACAGAAACTTGTTAGTCAGGACTAAAAATCAAGTTTCTGCTGTTTGAAATGTCAGAAGACGTGAGAGGAAAGAACAAGTGAGGGAGTCGAGAGAAGTTTGAGCTGCAGCTGCAGGACAGAAACTAAACTAAACCTCCAGACTAAATGTTTGTCCAGAAATTCTCTCTCATGTCGTCACTTTGACGTCCATCTTATTAAAAATCCTCAGTCTGTAAAATCTCCTTTCTCTCTGAGGACGTTCCCTGTGTCTAAGAACAGACTCTTATTTTCCTTTCTGATGTCTCCGCTTTCTAAAAACACAAAAACCAACAGCTTCTCTCACTTTATGAAAATGTCCTAAAGGTTCCAACAGGTTCCAAACCAACAGAAACAGGAAATAGAAACCTCACCTCTGCTCCGTCTGCTCCTCTGCTCTTTTTGATTGAATGTGTTGACCTCACTGTACGTGATGGGATGTTCTCCAGCATCATCTTCAGCAGCTGCAGGGAACCAAGATAAATAATAATAAACTGTGATGAGGAACCATTTGTCAGTGGATAATAAGCAGGAACATGCACAGACACAGGATGGAGAGAAAAATGCAGCTGTGATGATCTGGAGAACATCTGTATAAAGGTTTGAAATCCAGAAGTTTGTGTCTGACCTTTAGGTTTCCTCTGAACATGTCGTCTCACCAGTAGAACCAGTAACACCAGGAGAACCAGACCACAGACTGATGCTACAGCCAACAACACACAGAGAAGAGGAGGAGGAGGAGGAGGTGCAGTGGTTGGTGCAGGTGCAGTGGCTGGTTTCTCTAAAACGAAGCAGAAATAATGATGAAAACCATCAAAGGACAAAGCTTCAGTGATTTAGCTGCTCAGTGAAAAATGAGATGAAACAGAAACTGGAGTTTCTTCTTCTTCTGATCTTCTCCAACACATTGAACATGAATGAAGCTGCTGATTGTAAAGTTGAGAGAACGACGACGCCGATCAGAGCAGGAACCTGTTAACATCAGCCCACACACATCCACTGATTCAATGAGGAGTCTGTGACCTCTGACCTGTGACAGAGATCCAGCCGGGTGGAGACTCTCCATGGCCCCTGATGTTACAGCTGTAGACGCCTTCATCGGCCTTGGAAACATGGAGGATGGTCACGTGACCCGTAGGCCGATCGATGATGAGGGAGCCGTGTTTATAGAAATCAGCCGGGAGGTCGGAGGATGTCTGGGTTCTACAGATCAGGGTGATGTTTTCTCCCTCCATCACAGGGAGGACAGGACTCTGCAGGATCACTGCTCCACCTCAACACAGAGACAAACTACAGCATTTCATCCATTTCCACACAGCTTCATCAATACTAACTCCACAGGCTCATCTTACCACTGACAGTGATGTTGATGCTCTGACTGGTTGCTCCCTCTCTGGATTCACACCAGTAAACTCCACTGTCGAATGGGTAGAGGTCACTGATGTTACAGGAAGAACCAGCTGATGTTCCCCAGTCAGCTCCACACTGAGTCCTGGTTTCTCTGGTTGCGTTCCTCCTCAGGGTCCATCCAGCAGAGCTGTCGTCCTCCTCACAGCTTAGAGACAAAGAGCTCCACTGGAAGAACTGGGAGCTGCTGGGACTCAGAGTCAGACGAGCTGTTGAACAACAACAACAACAACAACAATCTTAGTCTGTTAGACTCTTAGTTCCTGCAGCAGAAAAAGTGTTTTAAAGCTGCAGCTGCTGAGTGAAGATCTTCATGTGTGTTTGGTGGATCAGACAGTTTCTCACAGCAGTGAGTTAAATTATCTAAAGGTTAGATACACCATCTTCACTGATTTATAAATAATAATTACAGACCAGGATCAAAACCAGGATTAGCCCAAGATCAGATCAGACCAGGACCAAACCAGAGCCAGACCAGAATGAGACCAGTATCGGGCCAGGATCAAAGTCTTACGGTCTGCACCATTTCTCAATATACTGATAAAACAAATTAAACTTCATGGTTTAAAACTCAGGATTTGTGTTAGTCTGAGTCAACTCTGATGACATCACTATGACATCATCAGACAACAACAGGTTTTCCAGACCAGGATCAGACCAGGATCAGGGCTCTGACAGACTATCAGGACCAGCTGTCTGACCTCCATGTGTAAAGTCAGATGATCGGAGAAGCTCACTGACCTTGGTCTGTTGTGCAGCTCAGCACTGACAGCAAAGCTGCAGAGAAATGAGAGTCAGGTCAGTGTGAGGTTTAACATGGAGCAGAGACACAACTTTAACAATCACACACCAGATATTTACTGTCATTTATTATTAACAACAACAACAACAAGACAAAGATCATCCATCATTTTTAGATGTGAGTTTTTAATCAGTTCAGTTGATTCTCCAAACTGTTTCTATGAATGAACAGGAAGTGATGATAGTCTAAGAATAATAAAGATAATAATCATGGTGAGAACAGATTATTGTTGCCTGGAACTAAAAGAATCTTTCTGCATTAAGTTAATGAGTCAAAGAAATTTCTTCAAATGATGTTTTGTTCAATTTTCCTGCTGGTTTTCAAAAACCACCTCAGTGGATCAATGAACTAAAAACAGTAATCGATAAAACCTGATCCAGTCTAAGGTCTGACTGACACCAACATCCAACAGTCCTTTAATTCTTCCTCACAGATCAGTGTTAGTTTAACAGATTATTTGTTGATATTGATCATCAATGATCTGAACCATATTGATCTATTGATTTGGATCAAAGTCTATGTTCCAGGTGAAGTCTCAGCTTCTCACTGATCAATATTTCATGGACTGATGAGGGTTTTTCTAGCTGTTTGTTGTATTTCCCTCCAAACTAAAGTGGCTGTGTATTTTCTTTCAGCTGCCTGATCTTAAACCTCCCTCGGTTCGGTCCTGGCCTTTCATTAGTATCTGACTACAGTCCTACTGAGCTGCTCTAAAACAGAAGCTGGATCATTCAGACCAACAGACTGTACTTACAGAGCAGCAGCTGCAGAGACGTTTGGTCCATGGCCCCACTGATGCTATGAGACCAGCCTGAGTCTGGTCTCAGCAGTTAATCCCACTTCCTTCTTCTGTAGCTGACGACGGTGGCCTGTAGTTCTTGATGGGGTTGGTTTATAGCAGCAGCAGCAGCAGCAGCAGCAGGCGCCTCCTTCACTTTATATCATCAGTTGTTATTCCACTTATTATATATTGTTTAGTTCATGTTGTTGCCACAGAGGAAACTGTTTGGCTGGTGGATCATTTCCTGCCAATGAACTGAAGCTTCTTCATGTTTGTGTTGGTAAACTCAGTTTTCTGTGGTCAGTGAGCTGCCAACCTTGATGCTGACGACAGTAACTGATGTGGGGCTGATACAACTGTCTGACAAATGGATCCTTATGGTCCCAACATCATAGGTATGATGGTACCACAGTCCTGCCCTGACCTTAGGGACCATGAAGGTGTCAGGTACTGCAGTGAGTCCTCATTGTGGTTGTGTTGGGCTGCAGTTTGACATAAATCACCTTGTATGTCTCAGTCTGCGTCAAACTGAGAGTCTGCTGACTGCAGCAAACTGGGGGGACTGACCTGTCCAGGACTGGGCACCCCCCTGGGGACTACACCCACATACAGACCAGATCTATGGGGGGCTGCATGTAGAAGAAGAGGAGACAAACAACAACAGTGCAGACGTTCAGCAGCGCTCACTGGGACAGGAAATAAAAGGCATTAACAGTCTCCAGTCTCAGCAGTGATGGTCTGCTCTTTAGCTCCAACCTCAGTCGCTGAGCTGGATGTGTCTGCTGCTGCCCCTGTTCCAACAAAGAACAGCTGCAGACTCTGAATTCAGGACCCAACTCCAGGTAAAGGAGAGTTTGCTGCCTCACCTGTTCTCCCCTCCAACAACACAACTCCTATAAACAGAAACAGGCTCACCTCTACAGTGTTTCTGGCCCCTAGTGGTTGGCAGCTGTCATCACACCCAGAGTCACATAAATGGAATAAATAATATGATCCTGATTTCAGGTCTTCTCAAGACTTTTGCTGCTGTTGTTCTGTTTATTTCCAGTTATTATATTATTTTCTGCCTGAGTCTCTGAGTTTCATAGTGAAACATCAGTCAACTGTAAAAGTCTCAGCCTCAGGTCTTTATCAGGGGTTTGGACCCTGTTCTATAGACCTGCAGCTCTGCTCATCAGTTGAACTGTGGTTTCTTACATTAGACATGAAGAAGCAGTTCTGTTTCTGACACTGATTGGATCACTGTGTGGTCCTGACTGAATCTCTTTTGCCATCTGCTGGTTCAGACCAACCTGAGTCCAAAGTCCACTGGAGTCAGGAGCAGCAGCTGCCTCTGGGAACAAACGTGATGATGTGGTGAGGTCCCTCACAGCTTTACCTGTTCCCAGTCCAGAGTCAGCAGGTTGTGTCAGTGACTGCAGTGGAACTCAGAGCTGGGCTCAGAGCTGGACTCAGAGCTGGACTCAGAGCTGGACTCAGAGCTGGACTCAGAGCTGGACTCAGAGCTGGACTCCAGCTTCTGATGTTACCTGGATGCTGCTGAGCCAGTCTTAAACAAATCACATCACAGTCACCTGACTGGTTACCAGGCAACAGCAGGTGAGTCACTACAACACATTAGTCAAACAGGAAGTGAACTTCCACACCTGGACTTTCCTCATGTAACCGACCATTTTCCATTGTATGGAGTCACACTGACACTGGTCCAATATGGATCATGGACCTGGGAACAGTGACGTTCTCCAGACCCTCGTAGTGTCACTGTAACACTGTTTGGGAGGGAAAGAAGGAACTCTAGCAGAGTCTTCAATGTTCAGCTGTTTAGGAAATGTTCAGCCATCGCCCCAGTCTCAGCTCTCACACACTCTGGAGCAGCTTTTCTTCTCTGGATCTGCCTGCATTCATCCTTCTCTCAGTCTGAGTTTTTCAGTAACTGGAAATCATTTCCAGTCTCTAACTCAGATCCAGAGGACAGTGGAACAGGTTGTGACTAGCTCAGTAATGACTCACGGGGAATTTTATCTCGGTCTGCAGTTGGGGACAGATTTCAGTCTTCACATTACACAGAATGAAAAACTGGAAGATTTTTGTCTTTCAGAAAGAAAAAGGAACCAGAGAACAACAACAGCCTTAGTGTCTGTTACAAAATGGTGGCTGTTGTTGTTCTCTGTAAAAGACACGTCCTCTTTTTGTTTTTCTTCTGTCAGACCAGGAGCAGCTGCTTCCTCCATCAGCATTTGAATTTAAGCTGCAAAGACAAAGTTTTCACCTGTTTCTCTTGTTTTTCTGCCCAAAGTGTTTCCTGTCTCCTCAGTCACTGGACTGAAGTCTCTGACTGAGGCAGTGAGGGGTTTAGTGGTTAGCACTGATGCCTCACATCAAGAAGGTTCCTGGTTTGAAACCCATCAGGGGCCTTTCTGTGTGGAGTCTTCATGTTCTCCCTGTGCTTGTGTGGGTTTCCTCCCACAGTCCAAAAACATGTATGTCAGGTTGATTGGTGACTCTAAATTGCCCATAGGAGTGAGTGTGAGTGTGTGAGGTTGTTTGTCTCTATGTGGCCCTGTGATGGACTGGGGACCTGTCCAGGGTGGACCCCTGCCTTTCACCCAAACAGAGCTGGGATAGGCTCCAGCAGGTCCCTGTGACCCTGGTTAAGGAATAAGGGGGTACAGATGATGGATGGATGGGCCTTAAAATGACTGAAGCGTCTGTGCTGCCCCCTGCTGGTTGGTCCTGGTCATAGCATGGACTGTGTTCACATGAAGCTTCTTATACAGACATGCAGTAAAATCTGACTGGGCCTCACACTCTCAGCAGCAGAGGAAGAAGTACTCAGACACTTTACTGCAGTAACAGTAGAAATACTACAGTGCTCCAAGTGTGAGTCCTGCATCACATGTATATGGTATTATTGGATTATAGAAAGGACATTATCAGTGCATCCAGACACTGCTGGTATTTCCCAAAGCATAAAGTCAAAGATGAGTCTCAGACCCAGACCAGAGCAAACCAGCCTGTGGTTGGTTTGCTCTGGTCTGTACTGGTTTGCTCTGGTCTGTACAGCTGTGTCCAGGTGTGACACCAAAGCTGGATTTGCATGTGAACATTTACACACAGTAGGTCTGGGTGCTGATGACTGACAGTTCGTCAGCAGGAGACAACATCAAATCCTGCTCTATCAGTGCAAAGGGCCAGTCAGGATGATGCAGTCCACCTCAGAGTCCACAGTCATCTCGTTTTCTTCACACTGATGCTCGTCGTCCTTGCACAGAGTCCCCAGTTCATCTGGAGCTGAGTCCAGCTTGTTGCTTTTGGAGGAGCAATAATGTAATTTGATGTGTTTACTAGGTGAAGGCCGCACCTGTAAACTGAATCTGATTTAAATGTACAGGTGTGAGGGAGGGGGCAGAGGCTGCCACCTTTAAAAATGATGTTCAAACATGATCCACAGCGTCTGACAGTAACAAGACATCAGTCACTGATTGATGGGAGAAGGTGGTTGTTTCAAACGTCCATGAGCTGCACATCTGGATTTACTGTTGTTCTGTTTGTATTTGTTCTGACTGTTACAGCAGCAGGTTGTTGTGGTGTGGTGCTGTGCTGCCCCCTGCTGGCTGCATCATGTTTCATTCCTCTTTAGTTTTTGTCTTGTGAGTTAACCGTTATTGCTTCATTTATAATTTCTTAACAGATGTAACTTCCATTCGTGTTCCAGTCAGTAGGTCCTCGTTGGCTGCAGCTTGGACACCTTCTGGTGCTGAAATCAAAGAAATGCCCAATTTAATCATCAAATCTCTCCCTAGTAAATTTATAGGGCACAAAGGTGACGACATAGAAGCATGTTTGAAAACGTGACCCAAAGTGTGTACACATGTTCACGGCTTAGTCAAATACTCTTTCACTGTCTGGCCAGAAGAACCAACACTGTAAATGTGATTGGAACATGTTCAGGGCTCTGATAGAAAAAGGCCTCAGGAGTTTTCTTCACATTCATGGTTATTGACTTTCCCTGTCACCCAGAAACACTGTTGAGACTTTATATCATGGAGCAGGTAGCAAACAGCCCAAACAGCTGAAGGTCCAGTCCATGTTCAGGGTTAGTAATGAAAACATGACCAGTCTCGCCCAAACAGACGTTCAGAGAAAACGCAGCAGGTTCCTGTTTCAGAGAAACGTTCAGAGTCAACACAAAGTGTCTCTGGGTCTTTATACAGGGATGATAAAATCAGTTCAACACTGTTTGTCAGAGACTTTAAAACATGTTTGATTGTTGGAGACGCCTTAAAGGATTAGTCTGGACCAGTTCCTATAAGTGACTGCAGTCTGATGTTGGAAACATGTGATGCAGCCTTTATAATGCAGAGAAGGACAAATGTCATATCCCTGAATTATTCTGAAGACATTCATGTGAGCATTGACTGAGTGAAGACATGAACTGTTGTGTCTTTAATCTGAGCCAGTCTGCAGGTACCTCCTCCACCTACACTCCACCCTGAGGTAGAAAACAGGACCAGGCTGTTTCTGCAGCTCACACAGCATCTTGTTAATCCACTGACTCTGACTAAACCTCAGAAAAGTTTCCAGTTCAGACTCAGAGCGGCGGCTCTTCCAAGGGGACTTGGAAACTTATTTCAGACCGTTTGTGGATCAACGGGACCAGACGACAGAAGAGAAAATGCCTCTTAAAGAAATTGCGTCATTGCTGAGTCTTTGTCTCTCAGTGAGTTTCGTGGTCTGTATGACTGGAGGTGAGTCCTGTTTATCCAGTCTGCATTTTGTGTTTGTGGTCCTGCAACAGTTCATTTGGAATAATATTGTTTAAAATCTTAAATGGAGGCAGAATTAGCCAATCAATCAATCAATCAATCAATCAATCAATCAATCAATCAGTCACCTGCTCATCAAGGCGGGTCTCTGCCTGTATCTGCTATGACCCTGACCCTCTACCCTGCCTCTGATTGGCTAACTCAAACCGTAAGCTTGACCAATCCAGGCAGAGTCCACAGACTGTCTGTGCTGTCTGCAGCAATGATGTCTATATTTATGTATAAGGTTCTGAGCAGATAGAACATCAGCAGTGCTGCTGGTTTACAGAGCAGGACCTGTAGGTCTGCAGATAATGTTTGCAGATGAGCAGCAGCTAATGCTAATGAGACTTTCACAGACCCTGGGCTAACTGACAGCAGAGTCAGACAGGTCGTAGACTGTCCCTTTACAGAAACACAGACAGGCCTCAGGTCTGTACTGAGGTGGTTAGATGCATCATGTGCCTGTTTATGTTGCAGTGGAGTTTTCCTCAGGTGTTAATAAAACCCCTGTGGTCTAAGGAGGCTCCAAATATTTGACTACATCTATAGAGCGTTAGTTTCTGTAAGGCTTGTTTATGTTTGTATGGACTGTGGATCCTGCCTCCTACTGAACACCTCCAAGAACCTCCAAGGATCCAGTATAACCAGTAAGACACAGTGTGACCCTGCCAACTAATATGCTGATCCTGAAATGAGCTTCTGCTTCAGATGAACTTTATTTCAGTCTTGTGGACAGTATTTTAAAGATGATCGGCCTTCACTCCTTTGTACCCGTTCAAATTAAAGGTTCATTAGGACTCAGAGCAGCAGGTTTCTCTTGTGCCCCTTTGGAGGCTCCACCCACAGGTTGGAAAGCACTGCACTGAAAATGTGGTTTGTTCTTAGATGTAAATAGATCGTCCTGTTTTCTAAGTGTTGATTAAAACATGGTGCTTTTCTACATCCCAGTCCAAACACGGCCTAAAAACATCTGGAGTTTAACGTATGTGGACAAAAACAAGTTATTAACATGACCAAAGGATTGTTTTAATACATGCTGCATTTTACTGGTTATACTGGGCTTCTTCAGCTACGTCGACTGGTAGAAATGAACAGAGCAGGTCACTGATTCATGTTCAAACATGATCCACAGCGTCTGACAGTAACAAGACATCAGTCACTGATTGATGGGAGAAGGTGGTTGTTTCAAACGTCCATGAGCTGCACATCTGGATTTACTGTTGTTCTGTTTGTATTTGTTCTGACTGTTACAGCAGCAGGTTTGGTGTTCAGGCCAGACTGAATGATGCAGATCCAGTTCCTGCTGGCCCCCGCGACCCAGTTCAGCAGAGACCAATATGAAGTTACACCTGGACCCTCTAACCTCTCTGCTCTCTGTCTGTTCCTCTGTTCTCTAGGTCAGATAAACATCACAGCTGAACCTGGAGACACTGTCACTCTGCCATGTCGAGAGACCAGCTACCCTGAGATCTCATATTTAAAATGGGACAGACCTGATCTGAAATCAGGTTATGTCTTCTTGTACCGCAGTAAAAGGTTTGATCCAGACAACCAGCATCCATCTTTTAAGGAGCGGGTGGAGCTGAAGGACTCACAGATGAAGGATGGAGACTTGTCTGTGACTCTGAAGAATGTGACGTTTAATGACACTGGGACATACAAGTGTCGTGTCTTTCAGAGACCAATAATCTGCATCTTGGCACAACCTGATCTCCTTAGCACCGTCCACCTGAGAGTAGTTCCAGCAGGTGAGTGTGTGTTTGTCTGAGCAGCAGAGCTAACGCTGCTTCCTGGTTGTTGATGTGAGACCAGATGTTTGTGTTTTCTCCAGATGTTGTTGATGAGACTTTGTAGAAAACAGCTGGATGAGTGATGTGGTCAAAGTGCAGGAGATAATGTCTGACAGGAGTTTGTTCTGTTCTTCAGTCATCACCTACCTGACACCTCACACCTGTTCTCTCCTGCAGGTCACAGAGAGGGTGGAGGAGACGAGGACGAAGGAGACAAGGATGGAGGAGACAAGGATGGAGGAGACATGGATGGAGGAGACAAGGATGGAGGACACAAGGATAGAGGAGACACAGATGGAGGAGACATGGATGGAGGAGACAATGATGGAGGAGACAAGGATGGAGGAGACAAGGAAGGAGGAGACACGGATGGAGGAGACACGGATGGAGGAGACATGGATGGAGGAGACGATGGAGGAGACAAGGATGGAGGAGACAATGATGGAGGAGACAAGGGTGGAGGAGACAAGGAAGGAGGAGACAAGGGTGGAGGAGACACGGATGGTGGAGACATGGATGGAGGAGACATGGATGTGGATAAGACTGAAAAAGTAACACAGGAGGAAGGAAGTTATGGACTTGTTGGACTGGCAGTGGGTCTGACAGTTTTTGTTGCACTTTTTGTTTCTGTCATTGTGTTCCTGAAACGTTGGAAGCCCGTACCAACCTCATACCAACGGGCTCCTGAGGAACCAGAACCAAAGGTGTCAAATGTCTCAGTGTAAGATATTTCCAAACCAGAACATGTGTGATACCTGACAAATACTGTTTGATTTTTTCATTTCATGTGACACTTTTTCACTGAGCTTATCTCTGAGTTTTGTATTTTGACATCAGCCTTTAGGAGGCAGGATCAGCTGCAAAGATCAATCAGTGAGAAATACTGTAACACTAAGTCTCTTTCCTTAAGGTGAACTAACAAACACCCAGCAGCACAGTATACAACTGCATCGTCTGCATAGAAATGAATTTTGATCTGCTCACTAACTTCTGGTGAAAAACAGCCTTTACAGAAAAAAGTATGAGCCACTTAAGGAGACAAACCTGCAGTGTCTGTTTGTTGTTTATTGTTGCTGTTCTTTTCTCCTTCATACCTTAAAAACCTCATATTACCATATTATCTCAGTACAGCACTTAAGATTGCAGGTTTACTTGTGGTTCCCAGGGTGTGTTCCTGTTCTTTTCTCTATCCCCAACCAGTCGAGGCAGATGGCCGCCCAAACTGAGCCTGGTTCTGCTGGAGGTTTTTTCTTCCGTTAAAGGGAGTTTTTCCTCTCCACTGTCACCAAGTGCTGCTCATAAGGGATTTGTTGGGTTTTTAGTTTTTGTAAAGTGTCTTGAGATGATTTGTATTGTGATTTGTGTTGTGATTTTTATACAAATAAAATTGAGTTGAATTGAATTGACTCGACTCTTAAACACTTTACTGTCATTAACCACTTTGACCAGTTTCAGAACAAGCTGCAAAGGTTTGGTCCTTTTTATCTGTCACCTACAGAAACAATGTGATGTTCACAATGTTTCTGAATTCAGAGGGTGGAGCCTAAATGATGATGGTTTGATTAATCTGGTCAATTGTTAATTCCACGTTGTGTCTGCTCTCCTGTGTATGAATAAATAAACTAAAGGAAATGTGTGAAAACAGGGAGTGTCTGATTTGACATATTTCATAAGGCGTCTGTGTGCAGAGGGTGTTGTTTACCAGAAGCTGGATCTGAACCGTTGGACCTTTTGTTTGTGTCTAATCTGTGGGTGTATGAGGACGTGTCTCAGCCTGCAGAGCTGATCAGCTGTTTTTGAATCAGGCAGCAACAAGCAGGTTAGAAAGTTACAGTCAGGGTTTAAACCCAGGTGGATCCAGGGCCTTTCTGTGTGGAGTCTGCATGTTGTTGTGACTGGCTGCTGATCTGTCCAGGGGTGACCCACCTCTCACCCATTGCATGCTGGGATTGGAATTAACATCATGTTATTTACAAAAGTCATGAGCTCAGACCCTGATGAGTTGGTGCCTGGTGAAATTTCCAACACTGTTCTGAATGTTGGAACAGAACCAGAACAACAGAGACCAGATCCAGGGACTTATTGTTTGTTGGCCTGTATGGGCAGGTCCTCCCTCTTTGACTTTCATTTCCTTTGACTTGCCTTAGAGCCTAACGTCCAACTGTCGGCTGATTGTTTTGGCACCAAACACAGGAACAACCTGGAAAAGTCCTTGAAACAGTCATTTTAAAATATGTTACCTGAAAAAACTGATGATGCAAAATCCTCTGAATCTTCGTTTTTCCCTTTTCAACAGTGACATAAAATTAAAGCCTTAAGAAACAAACTGCTGAACTGGTTTATAGTGACTGTTGTTGTGTGTTTCGATGGGAAACAGCTGCTGGTGACGCCCATGTTACTGGTGTGGACTGTGCTGCCCCCTAGTGATCACAAAATGAGGCTTTATGAAGATCAGAAACCTTTTTGAACCACTGTCAAAAACCGGTTCACTCCTCGAAGCTTCATTCAGTGCACCCATGGGTGACATCTACTGGCAACACCGGTTGTTGTGCAGCCACATGAAGCTTTTCAAAGTGACGCACCTTTGACGTGTGATATGAGACTGAACTCATGTTGTGACTGAAATGACCTGACAGCCTCATTTTCTCTGTCTCTGGTGTTTGTGTCCCACATTAACAATGACCTGCCTGAGTCCTTCTCTCTATGGAATAATGGTCTAAGACAAAACTACACATTTGGAGATGGGCTTGACATTGTTGATTCTGAATTACAGCCTATGGAGGTAACATCACTGCTGCCCCCTGCTGGCAGAAACATCAGAAGTGTCTGATGGTCAGTAATCACTGGTTATATTGACATATAGTGAATTTATTGTTCATCCATGGTTTGACGTCTAACAGCTCTTCTCATGTTTCTACCTGCTGCTTGAAATGGTTTTATGTTTAGAGAACAGAGCACAAACACCAGCACAGCTTTGTTCCACAGATCTACCTGTCGACTTGAACTCGTTTGTGTTACGTTAAATGGACCAATCACGTTTCTTCTCATCTGACTATTACCAGGGCATGCTGGGTAAGTAGTGCCCCCCCCCCCCCCCCCCCCTCCACCCTATGGACGTGGATCTGATTTCCTGATTGCACTGCTGTAAACAAGGATCCAGGATTTTCCAGCAGACGATGTTTTTCATGAGTTTTTACGTGTCTCTCCTGCACGTTGTGATGGACTGAGACTGATAAACTGAGATGATGAGAGTCTGATTGACTTTAAAGGCATTTGAAATGTTCTGTACTGTAGTATTACCGTAGTATCTCTGTAACTATAATAATAAGTAATCCACCCTGAATTGGAAGTGTCCTTCCAATCAGTCCAACCAGCACAGCACCAGCTGCTGCTGGACTGGACGCGACCTGAAGTGTCAGTGAGCAGTAAAGGCTGTGGACTGTAGTGTTACTGTAGTATCACTGTAACTATACTATAATAATGTATAAATAATATTACATATATATATATATATATATATATATATATATAAATAATAGAAGATAAAAATGCAGTTTTTCTTTTGTCTCCATCTGCCTCGTCCTAATGAAACTGAGGCTGTTTTGTCCTGTGTCTTTAATAAATGTGTGAACCTGAATTTTCAGTCTCCAATTCAAATCTAATGACAGCACAGGAAACAAAGTGTGTTATTGTACTTCAGTCCAGCAGAGGGCAGCACAGGACACACTGTCCCAGCTGCTGCTGCTCAGTCCATGGAGACAGACATGAACCAAGGCTGAGCAGAAAACACCCAAATCAGGCCCAGACAAGGACATGGGGTGTCCAGCTGGGACCAGGCCTGGAAACACATCTGGATCTGCTGCAGCTTCTCCCTCTCTGAGTCCTGATTGTGTGTTGCTGTTTTCTGGTGTTGCCACTTGATGGCGCCGTGGCCTCGTTGGACTGTTGGTCCTGATCTCATCAGTAAAGTCCAAAGGGAAGGAGCAGCTGGTGAGGAAGGACTGAAGCAGCTGTGAGAGTCCTGGACTGATGGATTTCCTCTGGTTGTCAGGGAGTGATGGGGGGAAACTTTCTGAAACAATCCCAGTGAAGCTGCTGTGTCAAAGGGTTTGATCCAGGTCAAATGGTGCCACCTGCTGGTCGACTCTTGGTGCTGTATTTGTGTGGATGGATTTAATGTGGACCCGCTGATTGGAATCTGAACGGACTGGTCCTAAGAAGAAAGAGGCTCTGCAGCAGCTACACAACATGATTCATCTAAATGGCAGCAGATTTTCTTCTTCTGCAGACTTTAACTGTGACAGAGACACGACCCTGACGCAGCTTTGAGTCACAGATGACAAGCGGTCAGAAGAAGAAACAGCTGGAGGAAAGTGAGCGTGCACATCTGTATCCTTCAGCAACATCAGCTTTCCACTGTCAGACCAACATTTGTCTTCCAAGTCCAACAGTCCTGAAGGTTTTTATAGGACGTCACTGTCACTGATCAGTTTCTTCAGCTCACACTAGAAATGTGGCTCAGTCATTATATGTTTTCTACTTTATTGTTTCAGCTTCAGCAAATAACCGACTTTCTATCTGCTGTGCACAGAGGACTGAACCTGGAGTTTCTGATCCACACACCTTTGGTTCCCGCATCACATCCTCATCCTTCTCTTCTGCTACCTCTCACACACTTCTTCTTCTTCTTCTTCTTCTTCTTCTTCTTCTTCTTCTCCTTCTCCTCCTCCTTCTCCTTCTTCTTCTCCTTCTTCTTCTCCTCCTCCTTCTCCTTCTCCTTCTCCTTCTTCTTCTCCTTCTTCTTCTTCTTCTTCTTCCCAGATTATCTCATTTTCCTGTAAATGTTTTGTTCTCAAAGTGTTTTCTCTTTGTAAACAGTTTTTCAATAAAATATCCACGTGTTTTTCAGTGAGGCTTTTATTTTGAAATTACTGTCTGGATTTATGTTTATGATGTTTTTTTTCATCCATAATAAAAACAACCAACCTGCATGTGTGAAGAGGATGATGATCTTCCTCTGTCATTATAAATCTGATAGCAATGAATGGGATTTTCTTCCAGCCAATAATCAATAATCTAACAGGATAACTAGCACCGCAACCGGAAATGACCTATGGATCAACCTGAGCCAATCACCAGCCCGGAGCCGTGCGCAGTGGGCGTGGCCGTCAATCACGGCTTTTTAAATTCTGAGCGCCAGGTGCTCAGGTGTTGTCCAGGTGCTCAGCCCGCTGAAGCTGTACAACCAAGACCCGAACCTTTTCTCCCTCGTTGGTCCAAACACTTCGGTTTGGAGCCGGATCAAGAAGGACCAGCACCTTGACCATTAAACCCGAAGAAGAAGAAAGGAGCGAACAGGTGCGGAGGCAGAGACGATAGAAACCTGCAGACAAACGTCATATTCACCTGAACAGAGCTGTGTCTGCAGGACCAGGGACCCAGAGTCCGGCAGAGCTGAGACACCGAGCGTTTCTTTAGCAAAGACACTTTGTTGGTGCGACCCTCCCTCATTGTTTGTCTGCACCTGCTACAGGTGCGTCAGGTGCGTGACGCCCCAACACGCAGAGCAGCGTGGCCGCATGGCGGACTGAGCTTCAAGGCCATTAGGCTCAAAGTGCCTCCTTAAAACCACGTCGGACCGAGACCGGACCTCGGGTCTGCAACGTGTGGATCCATAAGGGCCCTGAAGACTCGTGGACTAAGGTGAGCTTGTCCGTTAGGTCAGTCAGGTGGAAAAACCTGTGGCGGCTCAGTGTGACGCAGTTTTAGCCATGAGCCCTGTTAGAAGGCCCACCGACGGTCGGTTGTCCTGGGCCCACAATGACCCACTAAGTTTTCCATAAGCTGCTGGAATCATTAGTCCTAATCCAGTTTATTTAGTAGCCTGGTCATAAAAGCTGGTTTTTATCTTTCTGGGTTTTCTTGGTTCAAACTATTTGACTTTCCTTCATATCAAATAAAGAAATAAACGAAGAAACAAACAGAAACAGTCCAAACAGGAAGAGACAGCAAAGACATTGAAGATGAAACTAGTTTTAGCTCATTATTATTCAGGAGACCAGGTCAAGTGTCCGTTCAGTTCACATCAGCCTTGGACATGATTTGGTCCTGGCCATATAAGACCCAGGGGGGACCTGCCTGTCGGTTTGGGTTAGAGCCACAAACTGGAGCTGCACTGGGGGTTTTCAGGGCCCAGTATAGAGTCCAGCAGGTGTTCAGACCCAGTCTCACCTGAGCTTTGGGTTGATGTAGCAGCTCAAAGTGCAGAGTCTGAATGAGGCCGTGCTCACTCTGAGCAATAAATGAAGCAAACTCCTGGACCCCATGAGACCAGACTGACTGTTGTCCTTTCTCTTTCCAGATCCCTGTCCACTGTGAGGTCTGCCAAATAGTAAGGACGTTGTTTTCTTGTCATACTTGGCCGCCATGACTCTCTCTGTCCTGTCCTGGCCCCTGGGCCAAAGAGAAGCCTGTAGTGGTTGTTTTAGTGGTTTCTGTGCAGGGCTTAGGGTCAGGGTCTTTCTCTCCCGTCATGAGGCCTGTGTTCAGGTTCTTGGTGCTACAGGTCAAAGGTCGAACATGGTCATGGTGCCATGGGTGCTCTCTCCCTCCCTCCCCCACTTTCCAGTCATGGTGGCCTTGTATCATCTTTAAAATCCTCTCTGTGCGATCTAGCACCTGTCCTTAACTCTATCCTTATTTTTTATTTTTGCCACCAAGCCCATGAGCCGCCAACATCCAGTCTGTCCCATCAAATGGCTGCCCATAGTCAGGTGAGAGCAGCCGTCTGTGGTTTGTCGTCAGACCAGGGGCAGATGTTTGGATGTTTGTCTCAGCCTGTTGTTTGGAAGGTGTTGTGTCATTGAGGGCTGAGCTTAGTGTGACCTCTGTCTCTTTCTGCCCCAAGATGGCCCCTAAAAAATACTAAAATAAAAAACTAAACAGAAACACAAACAGCTTTTAAAAAACAAGTCTAGATAACCAGTGTGGCCATTAGAACAATGCGTCGTTACTAAAAGGCTCCTTTAGGCCACAACACCCAGCCGGTCAGCTCTCCGTCCTCCTCGTCGTCTGTTGCCTGACTGGCCGGCTCTCGTCTGGACACACACTCTCCGTCTCCACAATAATAAACATGATGATGACAAACAATAATAACAATATTAATAACGTTGTGAACTGTGCCTCTCTCTCTCTCTCTCTCTCTCTCTTCCTGTTGTTGGTTGTGTAGTGAAGGTGTTTGGTCTTGGCTGTTGTTGTTGTTGTGGTAGTCAGCCTCCTCTTTCTCTTCTCTCTCTCCAACATAGTTTTTTATATATATAATATATAGTCTGTGCAGTTTGAATCCATGTTTGTGGACTAACTGTTATAGTTTGGTTCCATCTGCTCTAAAACAAAAGGCATGATGCCAAAATAAAAACATCTCATTCTAAAATAAATCACAATAATAAAAGGTGTGGTTGTGTTTCTGGTTCTAGTGTGTCCCAACACTTCTCCTTATCGGTTCCACACATCTCTCTCTCTCTCTCTCTTTCTTCCTCTGGCGTTACCGTGTTTTCGTTTCAGCCTCCAGTGGATCTTCAGCCTGGTCTACATGAGGTAAGGGTGACAAGGTCACACGGTAAGTGGTTCTGTGATGTGGTTTGTGATGTTTGCGGGCACTGTGCCGCGGCTCACGTCGAATGGCCGCCTGCTGACAAAGAGCCCAGAGCGGAGGGTTGTTCGATCTGGTCTGCGGTCACGGTGCCAAGGTTCCCGTCCAGTGACCCCCTGCTGTTCTACGGCCGAGGGCTGTTGGACAATCCTCCCCTTCGGTCAGTAACTTTAGCACAGCGTGGCCACCGGTCGCTCCGATAGACCGACTTAGGTCAGTGTTTTAAGGACTTAAAGCAGTGACCTAAGCATGAGAGGTTTGTTCTGTGCTTTCTCATGTGGAGGCACGAAACAAACAAAAACATTAGCTCTAAATATGTTAGTCAGTGTAGATACGTCATAATAACACAAACTAAAAAGATCCCCAACCTGTCCTTTGTTATTTTGACTGCCTTGTCATTTCATCTGTCACGTTAGAAATAATTAGTAGTTTGTGATTTTGATGCCTTAGTTATTTATTATGTGTCTCTACCAATAATGAGTTATTTTTACTGCCCTGTCACTTATTTGTCTCCATTTCTGTCTAATCTATAATTCATCTTTATTTCCATTAAGCGGCTGGGCTGGTGGTGCCAAGAGAACCGACCTGTCGGTTTTGGCTCAGATAGGTCTGTCAGTTGTTGATCTAGAGTCAGTGGTGCTAGAAGTCCTGTTGTCTGTTGTGGTGTCAGAAGATCTGACTGGATTATTTTAGCTCCAACAGGCCTGGTGGTTGTTGAGTGTTAGTGGTCTGGTCTGTTGCCTGTTGTGGAGCTTAGAGGTCTGACCTGTGTGTTCTGGCTCCAGTAGGCCTGTTGGTGCACTGGTGGTTGGGTCGGTGTTGGTCCAGCTCTGTCTCAATGCAACTCTTTCCTCCTCTCACTGTTTGAACTTTGACCTCACTGTCTATAAGTGTCTGTCCAAGTTCAGTTCAGTTTTGTGTATAGCACCAGATCACAACAGAATCATCTCAAGGCCCTTTACAAAACCAAAAACCCAACAAATCCCTTATGAGCAGCACTTGGTGACAGTGGGTGCATTGGTTTATGTGTTAGCAAGTCTAAGTGTCTGCATGTCCGTCAGTCCTGACCTCAACTCTGCCCCCTCTTTGGTTTTATTTACCAAAAACCAGTTTATTATTTTCAATACGTTGTCAGTTGTCATGTCTGTACCAATAATTGGGTGTTTATTATTTTCAATACATTGTCAGTTGTCATGTCTGTACCATTAATTAGGTGTTTGTTATTTTCAATACATTGTCAGTTGTCATGTCTGTTCCAATAATTAGGTGTTTATTATTTTCAATACATTGTCAGTTGTCATGTCTGTACCAATAGTTGGGTGTTTATTTTCAATACATTGTCAGTTGTCATGTCTGTACCAATAATTAGGTGTTTGTTATTTTGACTCTTGTCATTTCACACCTGTCCCTCTACCAAAAACCAGTTTATTTTCAATACATTGTCAGTTGTCATGTCTGTACCATTAATTGGGTGTTTATTATTTTCAATACATTGTCAGTTGTCATGTCTGTACCATTAATTAGGTGTTTATTTTCAATACATTGTCAGTTGTCATGTCTGTTCCAATAATTAGGTGTTTATTATTTTCAATACATTGTCAGTTGTCATGTCTGTACCATTAATTAGGTGTTTATTTTCAATACATTGTCAGTTGTCATGTCTGTTCCAATAATTAGGTGTTTATTATTTTCAATACATTGTCAGTTATGTCTGTTCCAATAATTAGGTGTTTGTTATTTTGACTCTCTTGTCATTTCACACCTGTCCCTCTACCAAAAACCAGTTTATTATTTTCAATACATTGTCAGTTGTCATGTCTGTACCATTAATTGGGTGTTTATTATTTTCAATACATTGTCAGTTGTCATGTCTGTACCATTAATTAGGTGTTTATTTTCAATACATTGTCAGTTGTCATGTCTGTTCCAATAATTAGGTGTTTATTATTTTCAATACATTGTCAGTTGTCATGTCTGTACCAATAATTGGGTGTTTATTTTCAATACATTGTCAGTTGTCATGTCTGTACCAATAATTAGGTGTTTGTTATTTTGACTCTTGTCATTTCACACCTGTCCCTCTACCAAAAACCAGTTTATTATTTTCAATACATTGTCAGTTGTCATGTCTGTACCATTAATTGGGTGTTTATTATTTTCAATACATTGTCAGTTGTCATGTCTGTACCAATAATTAGGTGTTTTGTTATTTTGACTCTCTTGTCATTTCACACCTGTCCCTCTACCAGAAACCAGTTTATTATTTTGAATACATTGTCAGTTGTCATACATCATGAGGATCTACTGGGGCCTGTCTCTCTTCAGGCACAAGATCACCGACGAGATCACCTGGAGATCTCAACAGACCAATAATCAGTTGTCTCTAATTTTAAATGCCTTGTCATGTCTCATATGTCTGTACCAATAATCAGGTGTCTGTTGTGACGGCCATTTCTCATGTCTCTCCATTTGTCTCATGTAGAATTCTTTCTTTTCCACCTAATTAGAGGTGGCTGGGCTGGTGGTGCCAAGAGCTTTGGGCTCTGATAGGTTGTTGTTTATGGAGTCAGTGGTGCTAAAAGTCCTGGTATGGTGCCAGGAGGTCTGACTGGTCTGGTTTTGGCTCCATGAGGCCCTCAGGTTGTTGTTGTTTAGAGGTGGCTGTGTCACCTGTACAAGGAAGTCTGACCTATTCTGGTTCCAAAAGGCCTATTGGTGGTTGTGTATTGGACTGGATTAGTCGGTAGTGGTTAGAGGTCTGTTGCCAGTTTTGGCTCCAATACGCCTGTTTGTGCCCTGGAGGTGGTTGGTTGGTGCAGCTGCAGCTCTTTCCCCCTGTCACTGCATACTTGTTCTCTGACCTCACTATGTGCAAGGGTGTCTGTCCATATGGGTGCACTGGTTTATATGTTAGCATGCCTAAGTGTCTGCATGTCTGTCTGTCTGCATAAACGTGTCTGTGTCCATGTTTGTCTGTTGGAACCTGCTGGAAAGTGAAGCCTCAACAGTCCATCTGAAATTGGTAAGGCCCTGAGCTTTTTGTTTTTCAGTCAAAGAAACTTTGTTCTGACAAATGTCTGTCGTCCTTCAATACGTCTCTTGGTCTCTTGTCCTTCTACAGCTGCATCAGATGAGATGCTCAAACTCAAACGGATCATATTGGCTGCTGGATGGTGTGACAGAGATCCACAACCTTTGTTCTGGGGAAAGTAACTGCCTCCTGTGGAGAAGGCCAGATAAAGAGTCCAGGTTGGCCACATCCAGATTCAGAAGGACCTTAAAAACTGATCCAGGAAGGTGAGTGACAGCCTGAGCTCTAACTTATCCAGCCAGTGTTGGTTGTTGGCTGTGACAGGTCTGGGAAGCTCAGGTTTTGTTAGTTAATGTTCTGGAAAATATTCCAGATAAGAAAATGTTGGTGAACTAAATATTTAATGGATCTTGTAGGTAACAAGCACATCTCAAGTCTGGTTTCCTTGAGACTGAAGAACCTGGGCTCCAACAAGCACTTGTCTGTCAGGTGTCCTGTAGGGGGAGCAGTTTAGCCGCTAACCATCGGACCTCCGTCTTCTGGCACCGGATCATGGTCAGGCCTCCAGACACAGTCCTAAGGGAAGTATTGTAGAGTCTGTCTTTGTATCTGTGTTGTTGTAGAAAGTCAGCAGCCTAGTTACTAATACCTGAACTAGTCTTCCACATTAGCACCTGCAGCCCAGATCAGGATTGTGATAGTCTTGGGTTTGATGGTTCTGTCTGTCCAAAACTGGTTTGAGACTTTTCTTTGCCTGATGTTGTTGAATTTTACCTCTTTAACCATGAATTGATCAGGCTTTGATAATGATTGGCTCATTGTATGAATTGGAGACTGATGACCAGGGAAGTCTTGACCTGGTCAGACTGGGATTGTCCAAAGCAGGATGTTACGTTAAGAGTAGTTTTGTTGTTGATCATCACCACCCAAATTTAAACAGAAATATAATCCTGGTTGTACCTGAGGGTTCAGTCTCTGGGTCGTCTCTCTGCCAAGTTTCCCTCCCAAGCAGAACCTCCAGTCCTGGTAAGGTCCAGCTTTGCGTTCGGTTTCCGGTCCCGTGGGGAGGCCTCCCAGCAGGGGTTCTTATCCCACCCCTGTAAACCATCGTGTCGCTGACGTAGGGATATGTCGGACGGTTTCGTACGTATCGATCGGTGGACGTGGTACCAGTCAGGACTGGGTTTCTGTTGTTGGGGGCAGTGAACCTGGCAGAGACAGACGGTTCAGACAACTGGACTGAAGCTGTTGGACACTCGGTTTGGGTGTGTTTAATTTTTCATCCAGTGGTGATGACAGTTATGGCTCTGAAGACTTGGTTAGTGTCAAATGTCCAGGCTGACTCCATATTCAGGTTTTGTCAGTGTTATCAGTGTTAGTTGAGAAATACTTCAACAGCTGAGCTGAGTCCAGTTAGTCTCCAACAGGTTTTATCCACAGATGTGGATCAGAGAAATCAGAGTCAGGCTACTGGAGGTTTAGTTGTTGCTGCAGAACGACACAGGAGGACCAAACACAAGATGTAGGCACATAATGTGGACTCCTGGTTTGGAGCTGTGTGCCATGGTTGTGCAGTTTCCAAAACCAGACCAGGATCCCTCTGGTTTTGTGAATCAGCTGACTGTGGTGCTGAGACAGAAAGTGATGCTGACATGTTTCAGGGAAGGAAGCTTCAGCTGTCCCATATCAGCCTGATGCAGAGCAGACTACATGAAGGCAGCCTGGGTCAGTAGGTGCTGTTGGACAGTGAGGGGAGGTCAGTGAAGAGGGTAGCACTCGTCTCTCACCTCCACTCGTGTGTTAGTTGCTTTTCAATCCATAGAAACTAACTAGTCTTTATTTCCTGTTTCGAACAGACTCAGTTGGATTCAGTTGTTTCTGTTGAAGCTTTTCTGAACAGATCAGACGGTTTGTGGCGTCTGCTGCTTTCAAATGCTTCACTAGTGTCAGAGAAAAGGAGGAGTTTGAGGTAGTGAACAGGTCTGCAGCTCAGATGGACTCGGTCTTTCTTGGCTTTGTCTCTGGCCAGTGTTGGACAGACAGAAGGGTGGGGGGGTCTTGTGTGGCCTCAGTGTGTTTGCTCATATACAGCTCACTGCTGCCGTGAGCCCGTAGCTGAAAACTGACAGTCAGATCTTGTAATTGCTGTCAGATGTTAACAGACCTGACTGTGGTCACACATTCAGTGTCCAAGGCTTCAGTTGGTAGAAAGTCTAAAGAAGAGCCTGTGTTCCTGTAGCGTTGTCCCCACACCTCAGGACCCAAAGCCAGGACTAGAAGATTTGATGGTTATAAGAAAACATCTAATTGTGCTTCCTGCTTTGAAAAGTTGCAGTTCACCCACGAGCCATAAGGAGACAGAGGCTGAAGCAGGTCGGCAGGTTCCCGTGGACCAGGAGAAAACAACGTGAGACTCTGTGACCAGATGTGTCCTGGATGAGGCTGAAGACGACCACGGTGGACCAAACGTCCTCGATGACGACGTTCCTGCGCCTGTTGACCCACTGATGTGTTCAGGTACATCATCTAATTCTGTTAAACCTTAACTTGCTTTGTATTGATCAGGATTATTGACAGATTGTTTCTTTCTGGTTGGTCCAACTTAAAGGGAACCTGTGATGGGGCCATGTTGTACACCAAGACCAGCCCTCCACCTTCATCTCCAGATCTCCCATCGGACCTGTTGGTATAAAACTCTGATCCAGCAGACTGAGCTCAGTAAAGACAGGAAGTGAACTGTCTGTATGTAGGATGGAGCTCCACCTCACCTGTTGAACATTTTTGGATGAAGTCTGTCTCAGCTCCACAGGACAAAGTTAATGTTCCTGTTAGTCCATGGTGGAGGTTTCAGGGCAGTGTGGATTTGATCAGACTTTGATTCTCCAAAGCAAGAGTCACTTTATCTTGTAATATTCATAGTCGTCTTGTTGTTGTTGATCATCACCACCCAAATTTAAACAGAAATATAATCCTGGTTGTACCTGAGGGTTCAGTCTCTGGGTCGTCTCTCTGCCAAGTTTCCCTCCCAAACAGAACCTCCAGTCCTGGTAAGGTCCAGCTTTGCGTTCGGTTTCCGGTCCCGTGGGGAGGCCTCCCAGCAGGGGTTCTTATCCCACCCCTGTAAACCATCGTGTCGCTGACGTAGGGATATGTCGGACGGTTTCGTACGTATCGATCGGTGGACGTGGTACCAGCGAGGACTGGGTTTCTGTTGTTGGGGGCAGTGAACCTGGCAGAGACAGACGGTTCAGACAACTGGACTGAAGCTGTTGGACACTCGGTTTGGGTGTGTTTAGTTTAATTTTCCATCCAGTGGTGATGACAGTTATGGCTCTGACGACCTGATTAGTGTCAAATGTCCAGGCTGAAGCCTCGTTTGAAATCTTTGAGATGGTGCCGTTATATTGTGACTGACTTCCTGTGAACTGACTTAATGTTTGCGGTCAGTGTGTAATTGTCTTTCAGTCTTTGTAATAAACATCTAACTTCAGTTTTTCTCTGGCTCACATTTCTGTCCCACACTCGTAGGTTCTTATTTACCGTTGGTCTCCACAAGACACTTTCTACTTTAGGTCTTGGCCTCCAAGGACGAAGTTCATGAAGTGAATTTAGTTTTACTGTTTGAAGTTGGGTCTTGAGTTTCTGAAAATCAATAAGTAGACGTTTCAGGATTCATCACGTCCACAAGGTCATTTAGTTTTTCAGTCACAAAACCTTCTAGTTTTTCTTTGAGAACCTCTTATGTCAGTGTTTGTGGCTTTAAGGTGACTTTGTTATGATCTAGTTTCAGATCTCACAGCTTCTGCTAAATTTGTCCTTAACATAAAAGAGCAAGACCTGTCTGACAAAGGCCAGTCAGAGGAGCTGCCCCTGGAGAACCTGGATGGTGTCTGTGGGTTTTAACCAGGCAGACGGTCTGACAGAAACGTTGGAGACTTTGTGTCCAACACTGATTTTATTCCATGCAAAGATACTGAACCATGGCTGATTCTTCCACTCAGTGAGTCAGCAATGGAAACAAACATGACAGTTTGTTCACACATGATCTTGGAAGGTCAAACTTCAAACAAAACAACCTGCAGCATTTTATCACCTGCAAAAATCTGCTGAACTTTATTTATGGATCTTCTGTTGCTGTTTATCTGCAGCTTCTGCCATTTTCCTCTGATTGTCAGCTCATGCTTATTATATTTAGTGTTGGTGGAGAATTTGGTGGATTCATTGTTGGTTTGTTTTCTGCACAAGTTCAAATTGAGCTTTATTGTCGTTCATGTGGGGACATACAGACTAGAGGTCGACCGATCTATTGGCCCGTTTTGCTGCACGAGGCCGATTTATAGGCAGGCACATCTGCGACCAGCTAAACGTTGAGACAGAGCAACACACACACACACACACACACACACACACCCTGTTGACGTTTGACACACATGGCTTCAGCTGATGATGGCAGGGGAAAACCATCCTGATAACGTTCCTCAACAAATGTGTGTGTGTGTCCGACACACGGGCACGATGCTCCCACCACAAATACACTTTCAATGAGGAAAGTTAATGTGCACGTTTTAGCCGGAAGTTTGGTCTGAACTGCGCATGTTTCTACTTTCACATGCAAATGACTTGTTGCACATATTTGTTCACACATATTCTGAGACTGTGGCCCTTTTGAATTATAGCAGGTCTGTCAACTAACATAAGGATCATGACAGGTACCCTGCAATAGATCAGTCCTCAATAAATGTTTAATTTAAGCAATGAAATCCCTTTTTATACCTTATGAGATGAAGGGGGAAAATTAAAATCTGCCAAAAGAATCAGCATCATCGGCCATCGACTGCCCTGATTTCTAAATATTGTCATCTGCCAGAGAAAACTCATATCGGTCGACCTCTGTCATGAAATGAAATGTGCCTCACAGGACCATGGTGCTACATAAATCCAGACATACAACAATGAAGTAAAGGAGAGTAGACCTATCCATAACTAACCTATTGACTAACCTAGTATACTTTATATAAATGGTTACCTGTACGCAAACTAAAAAATACAAACTGGGGAACAGTGTAGGATGATTTGTCATGTGCATATAAACATTCATGCAGGCCCACTCACCTGTGTAACACACTTTGAACTGCATAAAATGTGATGATGGGGGGGCAGTGAACGCTGCCGCAAAGATCATCGGTGCCCCTCTCCCCTCCATCCTGGACGTTTTCCTTTCACACTGCTCCGGCAAGGCCAAGGACCCCACCCATCCCTCCCACAGTCTCTTCCCCAGACAAACACACAACAATCCCTTGTCTCATGCTGTGTAGACCGGATGAGTTGAATTAAGTCCAGTTTGTTTTCCAAAGAGTGGACGTTTGAGACCATGAGTGATGGATGGTCTTACCATGGTGGGGTTAGCCCTGAGGCTTGCGTGCCTCCACACTTGCCGCACTTCTGTCCCCTCTCAAACCACCGACGTTGCCGCTTAGTGTGGGTATCGTCAGTAGGCGGTTTGGCTTCAGCAGCAGACAGAGGCTTTGTAGCTGCTCAGTAGTCACCGGTGACAGCTGTTGTTTGTACACTCTGCCGATAACTAGAAGCCTCTATTGATCAGATGTGTTTCCGAGTGTTTATCTGATGACTTTGCAATAAATTCAGACAGTTTGAAGCAGTGGTGCCCCCAGAAAATTTTCACAGGGGTGGCCACAAGGGGGCCAGAGAAAATCTTGGGGTGGCACACCAGATTGGGCCTCTAAGTGGTACCTGATTGACTTCAGGTCGTGGCTGTTGACTCTTTTGCATCAAACTGTTAGGAAACTGTAAACTGCGTAAAATAACGCTACTCTCTGAACTGGTTAAAAATCATACTGAAAACACATGATAACATTAAGATAGCAGACATAAAAGTAGCCGCTGTGTCCGAACGCACCGCCATCTTCCATAAGGTATCACACTCAAAGGTTTGGACCAGAAACTCACCAGATGTTACCTGGATGCTGCTGAGCTGGTCTTAAACAAATCACATCACAGTCACCTGACTGGTTACCAAGCAACAGCAGGTGAGTCACTACAACACAGAGTTGAACTATAGTCCAACAGGAAGTGAACTTCCACACCTGGACTCTCCTAATGTGAACGACTACAGGGAAAGGCTGGTGCCATCAGCAGAGACTGTCCCTCCCAGACTATTGGTGTGTTCATCACTGACAGTCTGTGGCTTCCTTTAACTCATCCATCCATCCATCATCTAGACCTGTTTAGTCCTAACCAGGGACCATGCATCTTTGTGTAGTTACCGTCCATCAGAGTCTCTGTTCCCCGAAACGTCTGTGAAAGTGAAACTTACATGTTTTATATATTTGAAAATGTTTTGCATTTAGTCAAATCCCAGTTGGACCTGGAGTGAGTCCAAACTGAGCCAGTTTCTGTGCAGACCAACAAAGTGAACTGTCTGTTGTTCAGTCTGTGACTTTTCCTGGAGCTGCTGTGACTCAGTGTCTGTGATGATGGAGCTGATTGTTCTGGAAACTTCACATTTCTCATTTTCTCCTTCTGGGACCTTAAAGACACAAATCTCATCTGAAGCGTCTGTGCTGCCCCCTGCTGCTTCTTAGGCTGCATTTTCTTTCAGTATGTGTTTGGGCTCCAATACAGACTTTGGCCACAAGGGGGCCTCAGGGCCCAGGTGAGACAGGTAGTTGTGTCCAGAACCACACGAGAACAACAACAAACCCAGACCAAAGTTTAATGATCCTGCAGAGAAACCAGATCGCTGCTGTAGCAACAAGAACATGGTCCAAAAACCATCAATAAAATATAAATAACAGTAAAGTCACTGAGGACATTATCCACAAAACAGCTGGATTTTATCATCAGATTCTGTTAAACAGGCTCATATGAATCAAAGTCTGACAAAACAAGTAACTTGATGTTGTCGTGCACCAAACTAAAACTGAAAGAGGCTGAGGGACTTAAAAATACTTTAACAGTTTCTTTAATCTTTGGTTTTAGTTTTTAGTTCCAGTGGTTTGTGCTGAAAAATGCATCTAAACGTTTCCAAAAATAAGAGACAACAGCAAAACACACAACCTGTAAAATGTTGGAAAAAATGAATGGAGTCTGGTGAGAGAGTCTCTGGGCACCAGTTACAGACCAGCAGGACGTCAGTGGGTGGACTGGTGTCTGAAGGTCTGAAGGTGTGAAGGTCTGAAGGTCTACCTCAGTGGCGAGTAGATGACCTCTGTCTGAAACTCTGAACACACACACACACACACACACACACACACACACACACACACACACACACACAGTTCAATCCATATCCACCATCAGAGACAGCGTCCTAATGTGTCCTCACCTTCATTCATGTGTTCAGTGTATCTGGGTCTGGTCTATGGGCCAGAGGCTCCTTTAACAAACTGGTTTCCTGTTGCTGTCAGTACTACTGTTGGTATTAGCACAGTATATTGAGAATACTGCAGTAATAGTACTACTAATATACATATAATTATAAAATTATTTCTCAGGTACAGATATAAAGAGATGCAGTACTACTTCATAAATGGCAGCAGGGTTTAAGTATTTGTTTGTTCTTCACACCTCTGCTGAAACACAGTGAGACCAACCAGAGGTGGAGGGAACTGAACAGAAACAGGAAACTGTACGACCACAGAGCTGCTCACTGGAGTTAAAATAAACTGACACTTTTCACCACATGATTCAAAACAAAAACCTGTTGTCACACCATGTTCACAGAATCATCCCCCACAGTGGAACATGCTATGGTCAGAAACCAGAGTGAGACCAGAATAGAACAACAGGTTTGAAGAGAAGCTCCAGGCTGGTTCACCGACATCACAACACTGATGTTAAAGCATCAGTCAAGGTCGTAAAGCGTCAAATCAAATGAGTCCAATGTCTTTGCTTTAAATACGACACATTTCACCGTCACAGTTTTATTACGTCCTAACAATCCACTGTATAATCCATCCTGCTGGGGAGTCCTGGGACTCACTGTGACGCTTCAGGACCGAACCAGGTTCTGATAAGATCCAAAGCCACACACACAAATACAGACTCACCCGTGATCCTCCTGACGGGCTGCTGTTGTTGACGTGTCTGACACGTTCGGACGTCACTGATCTGATCTTCTCCAGCTGCAACCAACCACAATGATCCACATCATCATCTACTCACTAACATTGTTATGGACATTTGAGCTCAGTGGAAAAATTCATACACAGTCAGGAAGAACCATAAACCTGAGGAACATAAATAACATGTTAAACACAACGTCCATGTTTTATTTTGAAAAACAAAAGCTTCAGTGGAAAATCCAGAAGTTTGTGTCTGACCTTTAGGTTTCCTCTGAACATGTCGTCTCACCAGGAGAACCAGTAACACCAGGAGAACCAGACCACAGACTGATGCTACAGGCAAAATCACATAGAGAAGAAGAAGAGGAGGAGGTGCAGTAGTTGGTGCAGGTGCAGTGGTTGGTGCTGGTGCAGTGGTTGGTTTCTCTAAAACGAAGCAGAAATAATGATGTAAACCATCAAAGGACAAAGCTTCAGTGATTTAGCTGCTCAGTGAAAAATGAGATGAAACAGAAACTGGAGTTTCTTCTTCTTCTGATCATCTCCAACACATTGAACATGAATGAAGCTGCTGATTGTAAAGTTGAGAGAACGACGACGCCGATCAGAGCAGGAACCTGTTAACATCAGCACACACACATCCACTGATTCAATGAGGAGTCTGTGACCTCTGACCTGTGACAGAGATCCAGCTGGGTGGAGACTCTCCATGGCCCCTGATGTTACACCTGTAGACGCCTTCATCGGCCTTGGAAACATGGAGGATGGTCACGTGACCCGTAAGCCGATCGATGACGAGGGAGCCGTGTTTATAGAAATCAGCTGGGAGGTCGGAGGATGTCTGGTTTCTACAGATCAGGGTGATGTTTTCTCCCTCCATCACAGGGAGGACAGGACTCTGCAGGATCACTGCTCCACCTCAACACAGAGACAAACTACAGCATTTCATCCATTTCCACACAGCTTCATCAATACTAACTCCACAGGCTCATCTTACCACTGACAGTGATGTTGATGCTCTGACTGGTTGCTCCCTCTCTGGACTCACACCAGTAAACTCCACTGTCTGATGGGAAGAGGTCTCTGATGTTACAGGAAGAACCAGCTGATGTTCCCCAGTCAGCCCCACACTGAGTCCTGGTTTCTCTGGTTGTGTTCCTCCTCAGGGTCCATCCAGCAGAGCTGTCGTCCTCCTCACAGCTCAGAGACACAAAGTCGTCTTTAAAAAACTGGGAGCTGCTGGGACTCAGAGTCAGACGAGCTGTTCAACAACAACAACAACAACAACAACAACAACCTTAGTCATGTTCTTGCTGAAAAAAAGTGTTTTAATGTTGCAGCTGCTGTGTGTTTGGTGGATCAGAGGGTGGCCAGATGTTGAAAAGATGTGAATTCAAGAAACACAAGTATATTTTTTATTTTTCCCCAATAGACAAATAAAAGGAGAAAGTTTTTATCTTCTATTTATGTTTTTCTACCAAACAGCTCCAGGTCCATCCAAACCTCCTTGTGGACTGGAGGAGGACCAACCCTGATCTACATGTCAGATTTTCCTCCTGACCAACAAAGACACGACTGTGTGACTGAATAATGTCTCATCAGGATTTAACCTGATGAGACATTTAAAATAAAAATGGACACATGGAGATGGAGCCTCTGAGAACAACTGACCTTGGTCTGTTGTGCAGCTCAGCACTGACAGCAAAGCTGCAGAGAAATGAGAGTCAGGTCAGTGTGAGGTTTAACATGGAGCAGAGACACAACTTTAACAATCACACACCAGATATTTACTGTCATTTATTATTAACAACAACAACAACAAGACAAAGATCATCCATCATTTTTAGATGTGAGTTTTTAATCAGTTCAGTTGATTCTCCAAACTGTTTCTATGAATGAACAGGAAGTGATGATAGTCTAAGAATAATAAAGATAATCATCATGGTGAGAACAGATTATTGTTGCCTGGAACTAAAAGAATCTTTCTGCATTAAGTTAATGAGTCAAAGAAATTTCTTCAAATGATGTTTTGTTCAATTTTCCTGCTGGTTTTCAAAAACCACCTCAGTGGATCAATGAACTAAAAACAGTAATCGATAAAACCTGATCCAGTCTAAGGTCTGACTGACACCAACATCCAACAGTCCTTTAATTCTTTCTCACAGATCAGTGTTAGTTTAACAGATTATTTGTTGATATTGATCATCAATGATCTGAACCATATTGATCTATTGATTTGGATCAAAGTCTATGTTCCAGGTGAAGTCTCAGCTTCTCACTGATCAATATTTCATGGACTGATGAGGGTTTTTCTGGCTGTTTGTTGTATTTCCCTCCAAACTGAAGTGGCTGTGTATTTTCTTTCAGCTGCCTGATCTTAAACCTCCCTCGGTTCGGTCCTGGCCTTTCATTAGTATCTGACTACAGTCCTACTGAGCTGCTCTAAAACAGAAGCTGGATCATTCAGACCAACAGACTGTACTTACAGAGCAGCAGCTGCAGAGACGTTTGGTCCATGGCCCCACTGATGCTATGAGACCAGCCTGAGTCTGGTCTCAGCAGTTAATCCCACTTCCTTCTTCTGTAGCTGACGACGGTGGCCTGTAGTTCTTGATGGGGTTGGTTTATAGCAGCAGCAGCAGCAGCAGCAGCAGGAGCAGGCGCCTCCTTCACTTTATATCATCAGTTGTTATTCCACTTATTATATATTGTTTAGTTCATGTTGTTGCCACAGAGGAAACTGTTTGGCTGGTGGATCATTTCCTGCCAATGAACTGAAGCTTCTTCATGTATGTGTTGGTAAACTCAGTTTTCTGTGGTCAGTGAGCTGCCAACCTTGATGCTGACGACAGTAACTGATGTGGTGCTGATACGACTGTCTGACAAATGGATCCTTATGGTCCCAACATCATAGGTATGATGGTACCACAGTCCTGCCCTGACCTTAGGGACCATGAAGGTGTCAGGTACTGCAGTGAGTCCTCATGGTGGTTGTGTTGGGCTGCAGTTTGACATAAATCACCTTGTATGTCTCAGTCTGCATCAAACTGAGAGTCTGCTGACTGCAGCAAACTGGGGGACTGACCTGTCCAGGACTGGGCGTCCCCCTGGAGACTACACCCAAATATAGACCAGGTCTATGGGGGGCTGCATGTAGAAGAAGAGGAGACAAACAACAACAGTGCAGATGTTCAGCAGCACTCACTGGGACAGGAAATAAAAGGCAAACATCAAGAGTCTCCAGTCTCAGCAGTGATGGTCTGCTCTTTAGCTCCAACCTCAGTCGCTGAGCTGGATGTGTCTGCTGCTGCCCCTGTTCCAACAAAGAACAGCTGCAGACTCTGAATTCAGGACCCAACTCCAGGTAAAGGAGAGTTTGCTGCCTCACCTGTTCTCCCCCTCCAACAACACAACTCCTATAAACAGGCTCACCTCTACAGTGTTTCTGGCCCCTAGTGGTTGGCAGCTGTCATCACACCCAGAGTCAAATAAATGGAATAAATAATATGATCCTGATTTCAGGTCTCAGGACTTTTGCTGCTGTTGTTCTGTTTATTTCCAGTTATTATTTTATTTTCTGCCTGAGTCTCTGAGTTTCATAGTTTTTGTTTACACCCTCATCCCAGACTGCAACATCCTGTTTCTAGGAGAACTCAGGACAGAGAAACATCAGTCAACTTTAAAAGTCTCAGCCTCAGGTCTTTATCAGGGGTTTGGACCCTGGTCTATAGACCCGCAGCTCTGCTCATAAGCTGAACTGTGGTCCTGACTGAGTCTCTGCTGCCATCTGCTGTTTCAGACCAACCTGAGTCCAAAGTCCCCTGGAGTCAGGAGCAGCAGCTGCTCCTGAGTCCAAAGTCCCCTGGAGTCAGGAGCTGCCAGCTGCCTCTGGGAACAAACATGATGATGTGGTGAGGTCCGTCACAGCTTTACCTGTTCCCAGTCCAGAGTCAGCAGGTTGTGTCAGTGGCTGCAGTGGAGCTCAGAGCTGGACTCAGAGCTGGACTCAGAACTGGACTCCAGCTTCTGATGTTACCTGGATGCTGCTGAGCCAGTCTTAAACAAATCACATCACAGTCACCTGACTGGTTACCAGGCAACAGCAGGTGAGTCACTACAACACATTAGTCAAACAGGAAGTGAACTTCCACACCTGGACTTTCCTCATGTAACCGACTAGTTTCCACTGTATGGAGTCACACTGACACTGGTCCAATATGGAACATGGACCTGGGAACAGTGATGTTCTCCAGACCCTCGTAGTGTCACTGTAACACTGTTTGGGAGGGAAAGAAGGAACTCTAGCAGAGTCTTCAATGTTCAGCTGTTTAGGAAATGTTCAGCCATCGCCCCAGTCTCAGCTCTCACACACTCTGGAGCAGGTTTTCTTCTCTGGATCTGCCTGCATTCATCCTTCTCTCGGTCTGAGTCTCTCAGTAACTGGAAATCATTTCCAGTCTCTAAATCAGATCCAGAGGACAGTGGAACAGGTTGTGACTAGCTCAGTAATGACTCACGGGGAATTTTATCTCAGTCTGCAGTTGGGGACAAAATAACTGAAGCGTCTGTGCTGCCCCCTGCTGGCTGCATTATGTTTTATATCTCTTCAGTTTTTGCCTTGTGAGGTAACTGTTATTGCTTCATTTATAGTTTCTGAACAGATGAAGAGACATATGGAGAATGTAGTAGCCCATTTGAAAACTCACACTGCTCCACTTAAATTACACTGTAACTCACCCAGAACCAAATCTGCTGCAATAAGGTCTTCACCATGCAAAATAAGTCTGGTCTTAGAAATAAGGGGAACAAACCTCGTTTTTATAAATTCATTTACAGAGTAACGTCCTGCAGAGTTAAAGTGCAGTGCGAGGTGTGTTGTGGAATTCTGGAAGGCTTATTGTGGATGACGTCACTTCCTGTGGACAAATTCAAAACAAAACATCTGCTTATAGTTTGACGTCACTGAAACAATGAAATGATGTTTTGTTGTAATTTTATTGATGAAAGTTTGTTTTTTAGAAAACATCCAACACACGTTATTTATTTGTCTTTTCTGTGTTTATGTTCGTTTATTTTCTCCAGTTTTCTCAAACATTTTCTTCTACGGACATGACGCACTCACGTCCTCGGAATGTAATGACGTGTGTCAGGGCTCTCCTTCCATTGGCCGGTGGACGTGACGTTCCCGAACCACTTCCGCCATCTTTAAAAAGAAGCGTCATGGCGGGAAAAGGTGACTATCTGTCAGGTGTGTTTGTTTCTTTGTCAGACCTGAGTGCAGGATCAATCAGTGTTATCGATCAGGAACAGGCGGGAAAACAGTCACGTGTCACGTGTTCTGCGTGGCGTTTACAGATGTTCAGTCAACATCTGGTGGAAGGTTTTGGTTTGTGGTCACTTTGTGTTTTACCCGTTTATGTCCAGTTGTGTTGCTGTTTGTCTTTGGCTCCACAAAAATATCAGGCAGTTTTCCTCTGACTCTGTTCATGGACTTGGTTTATTGGTGACTGATCTGGTTTGAGACATTTTCCAGTGGTTGCTGACCAGTAACAGGGCGTTGCAGGGTTTCATGGTAAACCAAAGAAACATCAGAACCATGTTTAATATTTTCTTTCAAAATAAGTGTCTGATGGTCAGTAATCACTGGTTATATTGACATATAGTGAATTTATTGTTCATCCACAGTTTGACGTCTAACAGCTCTTCTCATGTTTCTACCTGCTGCTTGAAATGGTTTTATGTTTAGAGAACAGAGCACAAACACCAGCACAGCTTTGTTCCACAGATCTACCTGTTAAAGTGATACAAATACTGCGACCAGAACTATCAGAACACGTACTTTACATACACGACTCGTACTGTGTGTTTCAGATTGTTTCATCCAAGTATTTATGACACACTGATAATAAACACAAAGACAATTAGAACATGATGGACACAGCTCATAATATATATGTGCTGTGTCCATACAAGCGTAGTATATATGGATACATGTACACAATAAGGGTTTGTGTATTAGTAGTAGTACTTTGTTCTGCCATAGTATTATTATCTTCGTACTGTAAATGTGGTGCTGGTTCTGTTTGTTCTTTAACCTGAACTTTGTCGACTTGAACTCGTTTGTGTTACGTTAAATAGACCAATCACGTTTCTTCTCATCTGACTATCACTGAGCTGCCTCACCCTCAGGAGGCGGGGTCACCCCCCAGGGCATGCTGGGTAAGTAGTGCCACCTCTCCCTCCACCCTATGGACTTGGATCTGATTTCCTGATTGCACTGCTGTAAACAAGGATCCAGGATTTTCCAGCAGACGAGTTTTTACGTGTCTCTCCTGCACGTTGTGATGGACTGAGACTGATAAACTAAGATGTGTCTGTAACTGGACAAACCAAGAAGAGTCAACGTGCCTGTTGACGCCATTTTCACTTTGATGAGTCTCTTTGATAAGGATTGTTGTGACTATTTGCTGAACTATCCTGGTGCTTTGGGGAACGTTGTTTCCTGTGTTGTGTTAAAGAAAAAACAAGAGAATTTAATGTCTGTTTTATTTTGAGATGAGAATCAGCCCTGAGGTCCCTGGAATGAGGTGGCCTGCCATCTCCAGGTCAGGGGAGAGATCCTGGCTCGTGAGATTGACAGACAGATCAGTGCAGCAGTCTGTTGTGGTGAAGAAGGTAGACTGACTTACTGGTCAGTCCATGTTCCTCCTCTCACCTTCGGTCATTGGCTTTGAATCTCAGATACAAGTGGCTGAAATAAGCTTCTGTCACAGGGTGGCTGGGTGCTGACCTTAGAGAGAGGGTGAGGAGCTCGGAGTAGAGCTGCTGCTCCTCCACACTGAGAGGAGCCAGCTGAGGTGGCTCGGGCATCTGTACCGGATACCTCCTGGACTCCTCCTTAGGGAGGTGTTCAGAGTGTCCAGAGTGTGACCTCTGGTCTGGGTCGGCTCAGTAACGTGCTGACTAAGGCCGTAGGTTCCATGGACAGCAGAAAGTCCCTTGGTGTTTCTGTCACAGGCCTTATCCACGTGAACATTAGAATCAGCTGTGATAACTAAAGAGTCCAACTCTGTGTCCATCAGCTCCTTCACCTCCATTTTCTCTCTGATCCAAAGTCAGATCTGATCAATAATCAAAGACTGATCAAACTGATTGATCAGCCATCAGAGGAGTTGGATCAGTGGAGCTGCTTCTGTTCCTGATGTCCACTGATTCTTCTTTGTCCTCAATTCTCTTCAATCATCTGCAGAGGAGACAGAAGACAGTCAGAGACAAACAACCAGAGACAAACAAACAAACAACCAGAGACAGAGAAACAACCAGAGACAAACACAGAGACCTCTGACCTTTGACCCAGAGCATCACTTGTTTCTCTCTCAGGACTCTTCCCTCCCTGTTCCTGATGGACCTTCCTGTTGTCCTTGTCCGTCCACTCCACTGTTGAAACTTGAAACACGTTAACTAAAGCTCTGCAGGCCAGCTGGACAGACTCCACCCCTGAGTCCACCTCCACCTGTGGGACTGAGAGGACAACAGACACAACATGAGCTGGACAGACAGCAGCAGGACTGACAGGAACAGCAGCTCCCTGTTCCATCCTTCTCTAACAGAAACCAATGGAAACTAGTTTGTGAATGAAGACATGTTTCATTGTTCCTGACATTTGGAGCAGTTCCCAAAGAACGAGTCAGGAACCAATCAGATGAATGAATCAGTAACAGTGTTCCTGAAGAACTGACTCAGGGACTGTGCAGTCCATGATGACAAAGGACTGAGACCAGACTCTGAGACTCTGTTAGTGAGATTATTGGGAAACTACAGTTACAGACAAAATCCAACAATTACACAGCTGGATAGAAAAGGTCAGAAACAACAAGAACATGTTTGTTGTCTGGTCCCATTGGACTGGAACTGGACTAATGACTGCAGTGTTACTGAAGTCCAGGTTTCAGTCCTGATTGAGGATCATCAGCAGCTACTTATTAGAGACTGATTCATTCTCTGTTTGGTCTTGAAATGAGCTGAGACACAGTCAAAGATCAACTACAGGAAACATGGTAACCAGCCGCATTATGGGTAATGTAGTAGTGACATACCTGTCCTGAAGTAGTAACAATGTATGGGTCACTGCAGAATTGGAGGACATTTTACGTCCCACCCATCAAATCTTAAATAATCCACATATAAAATACTAAAAAAGAGAAAAGAATGCTTGAAAATAGTTTTTAAAAATAACAAATATGTCTGGAGTACCCCCTAAAATGCAATTTCTCTCTTGTCCCACCCCCTTAATGACCAAATTTAATCTCAAATAAAACAGTTTAAATCAAATTTTAATTTATTATTTGTTTCATGCCTGTCTCTTGTAACTGTGGAATCATTTGTTTTAATAAACATAATATTTCAAATAATAATTATTATTTATGGAACGTGTGTCCCACAACATGCACACAACCCTGTTACCATAAACTTTTTAGCCTGGTAGAAGAAGAAGAAAGCAGTGAATGACACGACATGCTGGACATGACATGATCAAACAGTTTTCCAAAAGAATGGCTAGAGCAAAGGTATGTCCTCTCTTCTATTTTTCATATTTTCATAACATATTTAGCCTTGACTGAATGTCTCAATCCACCTCATGCAACAGAATAAGAGGATTATTTTTGTATTTTGTCTTCACTTATTTACATAAGTAAGTTTGTCCTCTTGGTCAGTAGTAACAGCTAGATAAACAGCTAGCTTCTACTCCTGAGAGAAAGCTAACATTAGTAAGGATTTGCAACCCTGTTACCTGTAACCCTGTTGCACCAAGTAAGTAAAGTAGGAAGTAAACACCAGATAAATCATGTAAAAAATATTGTAAAATTGATCTGAAAGCTGAGCTAATCGAGCCTTTGATAGTTTATTATCTATTATTGATCAATATGTAGCAGAAAATCAGAAAAGTGAAGGTTTATTTTTCAAGAAATTTGAAGCCCAAATGTCCTTCAATTCTGGAATGACCCATATGAAAAGACCCACAGCAACAGCAAGAACCACAGACACAGTCATAGATCAACTAAAGGAAACATGGTAACATGTTCACACTGAGACATGAAACACTACGTGAACTCATCAATATAATCCAATAATAATGTAATAATCAGTGTAATCTGTGATCAGACCCCCTGCTGTGTTTACTGCACTAATGTGCACTTTAAATCTCTGCATCACAAAGATCAATAATCAATTCTCATCAATGATTCTGTTCAAGTTTGGACTTAAAGCTTCAGAAGCAGAAAATCAATGCAGACACTTCTTAAATTGACTCAGTGACTTGTTGTTTTATTGGAGCTTGTTTGATGACAGAGGCTGGACTCAGATAATATTAGAGAAGAAGAAAACACAATAGTCAGCAGTCAGTAAAATAAACAGTCAGTAACTGTCCAGCTGACCCTACAGAGGACACCATACCAAGGCTCAGATAATCACATGTTGCTGGATGGTCAACTGTATACAATACACATACTCAAGAAATACTGCTAATACTACATCAATACTATATACAATACACATACTCAAGAAATACTGCTAATACTACATCAATACTATATACAATACACATACTCAAGAAATACTGCTAATACTACATAAGTACTATATACAATACACATAACTCAAGAAATACTGCTAATACTACATCAATACTATATACAATACACATAACTCAAGAAATACTGCTAATACTACATCAATACTATATACAATACACATACTCAAGAAATACTGCTAATACTACATAAGTACTATATACAATACACATAACTCAAGAAATACTGCTAATACTACATCAATACTATATACAATACACATAACTCAAGAAATACTGCTAATACTACATCAATACTATATACAATACACATACTCAGGAAATACTGCTAATACTACATCAATACTATATACAATACACATAACTCAAGAAATACTACTAATACTACATCAATACTATATACAATACACATACTCAAGAAATACTGCTAATACTATGTTGGTTCTAATCAAACATCTACACAGAGACTTTCTTTTCTTTGTTCTAGGTTGAGCTCGTGACTTTTAGGAGATACACACTCAGTGTTATCCCCGGCTGCGCAGCCACGAACCCGCCCAGAACACTTTAATTTATATGTGATGTGGTTACATGACTTCCAGGCACCGTCTCACTTTACACAATAGGGGAGAGTTGAAACATAGGTTAACTTCAGAGTTCATACAAAGTTCACATCCATACATTTACATGTCTTGGTGATTTGCACAGAAAACCTGGGTTTCCTCAACTATGACATGCCTGGTTGCACCCTTTACATAAATCTGTCTGCAAAATGACAATTCTCATAACACAGTTAGCAATTTACAATGCCCTTATTCTAACATTTCCCTCCTGTTTGTCATTTTCACCATAGTATCAGAGTTTTCCATCTTCCTTGTAGGATTTTCTGGAAACTCGTCATTATGACTAAACAAGATTTGGAGAAGCAAGGCTCTGTGAGGGGTTGGGCGAAAACCTTCTGTAAAGGAAAAATTCCCAACCGGCCCCCAGGCTCCTGGGCGACCACCTCTGGTCCTCTATCAGAGCCCAATCAGTCACACATAATCAGTATTTACACAACCTGTAGCATGTCTGCAAGAGGATACTTGGTAGGTCCTGATCCGTAGTTTTTGTAGCTGTATGCCGAATTGGAAACCCCTTTGTTGGGAGCAAGTGGTATTTACAGTCTTGTAAATATTTACAGTCTGTGCTTGCATAACAGACAATACTTAGTGTCCCTAGACACAAAATCAGCCGATGGAGAGCCATAGCTGGGAGTAAGGATCAGATGGTCTCTTCAGCAGCCAAGGGTTTTGATACCGGCTGACTTCCACCTTACTCGGCTCCTAGTGGCTGTAGTATCTTGCAGTGGCTCTGATGAATCCACGTAGGTCTCTCCTGAATCTTCACTGCAGTGGGAGTGGTCAGGATCACTGTATAGGGCCCCTCCCACTTGGGAGTAGACCAGGTCTTCCTCTTGATGACCTTTATCAGGACTTGGTCACCAGGCTTGACTCTCTGCACCTGTGGAGACAAAACATCTCTTGGCAGATTATTTGCACTCATGACTTCTCTGGTTTGCAACATCTTGCTCATCCATTCAGCTAATGTGGTTTCTCCTTGAGGTTTTTCACACACATTTTCACAAATGGGAAGTGTAAAAGATCTTCCATAAAGGATTTCAAACGGGGTCAGGCCTCTGTCTGTTGGCGTGACCCTCATATACATTTTCACCAGGGGGAGACATTCTATCCATGTCCTTCCCGTTTGCTCCATAGTTTTCCTCAGTCTCATCTTTATAGTGCCATTAGTTCTTTCTACCAGGCCTGCACTTTGGGGATGGTATGAACAGTGGTTTTTCAATTCAAACCCCAGATGTTTAGACATCTGCGTAACTACTTCATTTACAAAATGTGGACCATTATCACTGTAGACTCGCTGTGGGATCCCATGATCTGGAATAATGTTTTTGCACAGCGCTTTAGCCACTGTCAGTGCATCAGCACTTTTGCTAGGCACAATCTCAACCCACTTAGAGTATGCATCTATCAAAACAAGACAATACTTGTATGTCTGACATTGTGACAACTCTATAAAATCCATGTGAATAACTTGGAATGGATAGTCCGGATTGGGGAATCTCCCTCTCTTTGGTCTGAGATTTCCCTGTGGGTTATGCTTACAGCAAGTCAAACAGGATTTACAAAAATTTTTTGAGTAGTTATTGAAACCTGGTGAAACCTGGTGCGTGAAAATACTTCTCCACTGCATATACCATCCCTCCTGTTGACACATGGCAAGGCCCATGCGTCAAAATAGCTGCCGTATGATAGAGACTTCTAGGCAGACAAAATTTGTCTTTAATCTTAAAAAGGTCTTGCTCAATTATGGCTCTTTTCTGCATGTCTGAAAGTACTTCATGATCTATAGGCTGTTTCACGTCTTCCATGAGGTATAGGTTACATTTTCCAAACTGTCCCTGCGCCGCTGCTTTTCTGGATTCAGTCAGGGCTCTGCCTTCTGGTGTTAGTTTATGACCCAGGAATACAACTTCAGAGGTAGCCCACTGTAGCTTTTTTGGAGATGCTTTGTTACCTGTTCTTTCTAAATGTTTGAACAGTGCTATCGCCATGTCTTTGTTGTGCTGCTGAGTGTCTGATGCAATTAAGATATCATCTACATAGGTCAAAATTTGGCTATGTGTAGGCACGTGGAATGTAGATAGGCAATTTTCCAATTCTGATGCAAATATAGTAGGGCTATCAACATAACCCTGTGGCAACCTGGTGTAGGTGAGTTTCTTTCCCTCAAAGGTGAACCCAAACCATCCCTGTGAGTCTGGATGTACTGGGATAGAGAAAAAAAAGCATTACTGAGATCCACAATCGTGAACCACTTAATTTCAGGTTTTATATGGTTCAGCAGAGTGTGAGGATCTGGGACACACGGGGCCCTACTTTCAACTGCTTTATTTACTTCCCTTAAGTCTTGAATCATCCTCCAACTCCTCCCATCAGCTTTTTTCACTGGGAATATAGGGGTGTTACACTGAGCCTCTGGTGCTCTCACCAGGATCCCTGCATCAAGCATCTCTTGTACTACAGGCCTGATTCCCTGAAGCGCGTCTGGTTTAAGGGGATACTGCTTTATCCTAGGTCTATAGTCAGATTTAGCCTTAATAATAACTTCTGGAGCTGTGGTCATTAGGCCTACATCAGTTTTGCTCCGAGACCAGAAACTGTCAGGCACCTCAGCCAAACACGGATCTAACTCCTCCAGAAGTAACACTCATTCTCGGTCATCCTCCCCCATGTGAGCACGGGGAGTGGCCGTTACAACCCAATTTAAGTTTTTGTAAAAACAGCTTCCCACACTATTACTAAACCAGCCCCCTTCATCCTCATGCCAATCACAAATACTCTCAGCTTTATTCAAAAACTGCTTCAACTCCTCCCAGTGCATGTCATTCGTCTTAGACACTGACAAGTGAGGATTAGGTGACCATCCCATCAAGAGGCGCTTAGCTTTTGAAGGAAGACTAACAGAGTAGACTGCCTTTCCTTTCCTATCAGTATAAAGGGTCTTAAGCGTTATTCTCTGTGGCCCTAACTTCTCAAACTTCCGTACATAATCAAAATCTGGACCTGGAGTGTGTTTATAATAGAGGGTGACATGCATCTGCTCTGGGGAGAGGCTTTCTGAGTGTGGTGGTTGAGGATCAGGCAGCAGGCGCAGGAGCTGCTCTCCTGTGCGCCCAGGGTCAGGCATGGGCAGATCTAGGGACCACCAGTAATGTGGCGCCCCTTGTTTCAGCACTACATAAGAGGGGATCTCCTCCCCCGGGCCTATGGCTGCCATCCCGTTTGTAGTAGGTACTAGAGATATTTTTAATTTGCTCAACAGATCTCTGCCCAATAAATTCACAGGACAGTTAGGACACAAAACTGCCATTACCTTTTCCTGAAAGCCAGATGCCTCATCCTCAATCACAAAACTTTGGGAGAAACTGCAAGGGGTGACCTGTCCATTCGCTGATTTTACAAAAATATTCTTATCACCTTTTGTCACGCCAGGAACTTTATCCCTCAAGACTGTTCTGTCTGCTCCTGTGTCACACAAAAACTTTATTTTCACTCCATTAATTTTTAACATTCTAATGGGCATTACCTTATTCCCTTCTGCACTATAATAAGTGTCTACAATTTCTTCAAGGTCCAGCATTTCATCTACAGTAGGGCCTAGTCATGCTTGGGGGTTAAAGGGTCCTGGTCTCCTATACTCTTCTGATCGTCTGCCTTCATCTCTCCCTGAGCTCTGGTTCTGCTCATCACAATCACGGGCAAAGTGTCCTGGTCTACCGCAATTATAGCATACATCATCCTTCCATTTCCTATTTCCAGAACCTCTTCCTGAGCTCCCTCTACCTCTGCCTCTTCCTCTGAATCCTCTCCTGCTGTACTGTGAAGGACCTCCTCCTCCCCTGTCACTCATGACATCCAGTAGTGCAAACATTGCAGCTTTTGATTGTTGTTCTGATTTATGTTTCTGTAAGTCTTGGGCATGCTGTGCATAATTCATTATTCGAGTCACTCCATCCGTGGGTGTATTAATATTTAGCTTTCGGATGTGGTGGGTGATGGACGGAAGAAACCCACTCAGCAAGGCCTGTTTCAGTTGTTGCTGATAGGGGGAAGCGACAGTGTCAGAGGGATCCAAACCACTGTTTGTCTTAAACACCTCCTCTAGCCGTCCTCTATAGTCCTGCACATCCTCACCTTCTTTCTGTTTACATTGGGCAATAGCTTGGTAATCAGGAGGTTTAACAAATGCATTTTTTACTCTATCTGTCAACAATGTAACTTGGTTGTCTAAGGCTGGGTCTCCAGGGGGCAAAACCTCCCCCCCTGGAGTCCGCCCTGTATATCCTCCCCTCACTCCTCCATATCTGTGTCCTAAAGCTTTCCTGCACACTGAGTCAATCTCCTGCCCGTCCAAATTGTAAGTTTGTCTAAGTTGCTGCAGATTTACAATCCATTGACGAACATTAGCGAAGGGGTCCCCTAGCCCTTTTACTGCATCCTCTAGCTCCTTACAAGACCACGGTCTCCTTACCAGGAGAAGGGGCCTGTTATCATTCCCTACTCCAAAATGAGGGTTAGGCACTTCTATGGCTGGAAAGATGCTGGCTGGGTCAGTTAATGGTGGCCAGGGCGGCGGATCAGGACGGGGCCCCATCCTTGACCCATCGCCCTGGAGGTCCCTAAACGGGCTTAATTTTGACATGGCCTCTGCCAGTCCTTGGACCTCATCAATTAAAGGACCATACAGATTTCCTGATCTAGTGTGGCTAGGACTGATTAGAGCAGGTCCAGCCGTAGGAGGCGGGGTCACGGCTGTCCTCGCTGCCCCCATCACAGGTGCGGCAGCCGCAGCAGCCGCTTCTCCTTGTTGAATTAATGCTTGTGGGTGCCCTACAAAATCAGCTGGGTCCTCCTGGAGGGCTGCTATGAGGGACTTTTATCTCTTCTCTTCTCTTTTCAGCTTGCTCTTGCCACTTTACTGCCTCAATGAGCTGCAATTTAAATTTATCAATTTTCCTAGGTTCTACTATGGCCATTTCTGCTTTTAACTAAGTTACCAATTTATCGCATGCACAGGTTTCCAACTTTCCAGGAAACTCATATTTTTTCTTCCATTCTCCTAAATATCTCGCTGATCCAGGAGAATAAGTGTTCATAAATTTAGGATCCCCTATTAATTGGGGTTTACTGTTTCCCCTTTCCCATAGTTGCAACTTTGGCACAAGCAAACGATCAGTCACAACAGCGCGGGGATCGTCCACTGTATCAGGCTTCTACAGGTACTAATTACCTGCGGATACAGCCGTCCACCACACTCAACTTTTCAATTTTTACTTGTGCCCAACAAAATACACAGTTTTTTAAAAGGTAGTGACACTGCTCTATTCAGCCGACAATAGTCCGTCAACTACCATCAGTCACACGCTCTCATTCACTCACACGTGTTTCAGTATCCCTGATACTTTCTTTTCGTCCCTGACGAATAGCGCTTTTACTTTTCAAGTGTCCCTGACACTGCTATGTCCCTGACATAGGTTTCGTCCCTGACGAACTTGCAGCTGCTTTCTAGTGTCCCAGACACTACTATGTCCCTGACATAGGTTTCGTCCCTGACGAACTTACAGCTGCTTTCTAGTGTCCCAGACACTGCTATGTCCCTGACATAGAAGTCAACGCAGCTCACCTATTTCTGCAGATACGTCTCTTGTCCGGCTTCCGTCAAGCAGCAGAAGTGAAGAGGATCTTTTCAGGCGAGCAGACACCGACCTCCCGTCGAATTCACGAGGGTGGATTTTCCTCGGTGCCCTATGGGACCGACTGTGCACAGTTTTCCAGCGTCCTCGTCCTCCTCTTCACCGTTGATGCTATATTGGAAACCGGGCGGAAACACCAATAAATGTTGGTTCTAATCAAACATCTACACAGAGACTTTCTTTTCTTTGTTCTAGGTTGAGCTCGTGACTTTTAGGAGATACACACTCAGTGTTATCCCCGGCTGCGCAGCCACGAACCCGCCCAGAACACTTTAATTTATATCTGGAGGTGGTTACATGACTTCCAGGCACCGTCTCACTTTACACAATAGGGGAGAGTTGAAACATAGGTTAACTTCAGAGTTCATACAAAGTTCACATCCATACATTTACATGTCTTGGTGATTTGCACAGAAAACCTGGGTTTCCTCAACTATGACATGCCTGGTTGCACCCTTTACATAAATCTGTCTGCAAAATGACAATTCTCATAACACAGTTAGCAATTTACAATGCCCTTATTCTAACATACTACATCAATACTATATACAATACACATAACTCAAGAAATACTGCTAATACTACATCAATACTATATACAATACACATAACTCAAGAAATACTGCTAATACTACATCAATACTATATACAATACACATACTCAAGAAATACTGCTAATACTACATCAATACTATATACAATACACATACTCAGGAAATACTGCTAATACTACATCAATACTATATACAATACACATACTCAGGAAATACTGCTAATACTACATCAATACTGTATACAATACACATACTCAAGAAATACTACTAATACTACATCAATATTATATACAATACACATAACTCAAGAAATACTGCTAATACTACATCAATACTATATATGTGTATAAGTTATGTCTGTGTGTTTGATGTGTGTCACATGTCTCTGACGTCACGTGGTGAAAAGGTTGAAGAGAAGATTCTGTATCGAGGCCAAAGATCAGATTTTAATATTCCCTCCCTATAAACACAGAGCTCTCAGCAGGAAAACACTGCAGGAACAACAAGGATTCATTCTGGCATCTGTGAGGACACATCTCATGATGGACCCCTGGACTTCCTGTCAGTTCTCTGTTCGATGCTTCTTCCGGGTGGAGGTGGTTCAGGGTTACTGCTCCACAGTTTGTTGGAAACAGGTGAAATCCAGCTGTAAATATTATATTTAGGTTTGTTTACAGTAAAGCTCAGTAAATACCAGCATCCTTGGAAATAACTCAAAGTACCGTAACTGTCCTTCAACAGGAACCGACACCAGAAGAGAAAATGTTCGATAAAAAACCTGCGTCACTGCTGAGTCTTTGTTTCCTGGTCTGTGTGACTGAAGGTGAGTCCTGTTTCTGGACTGGTTTTCAACTGAAGACTGAGTCAGTTCATTGAAACGTTGTTATTGTTGTCGTGGACTCTGAGCTGTTGTTGCTGCGACACTCGCCTTCGATGATGACGCAGCCGATTGTTTTATCGGTTCTACAACAGCAGGACGTCCCACAGACAAACAGCCAAACGCTTTGACACCTTATACAGTCCAGCACTGACTGACATCAGGTCTGGTTTTCTTATTTATGGCCAAAAGAGACCAAACCAGCTGCTCCAGTTCCACAACCAGCCTTAACAAACTGACCCAGACTAAGCCCAGATAAGGCCCATCAGTGACCCAGTAGGTCTGGACTTTCATCTCTACGTCCAGCAGAACCAAACATGGGGCTACACTGGCAGCTCAGAACACCAGACTCCTATAGAGGCTTTTTGAAACCGTCATGGTCCGACACAGTCCTCTGTGAGGAACCATAGACAAGCAGCAACAGAAAGCAGGAAACCCAAACCTGTGGACCCCCCTCTGGTCTAGTATGTCCCTGTCATCAGACAGGACATGTGTGATAGAAACACACTTGTTAGATTAAATACAACAAACCTGGAAATCTGTTGTTCCTCAGTGTGAGAACGAAAGAAAAGAAAAGATCCATGTTCTGGTTTGTCCTGCTGAGAGCAGATATTTGATCAAATGTCAAAACTAATAATCCACATGTTGTTTTTAAAATACAAACAGAAAAAACAATTTTAAGTCCAGCTCCTGTTTGTTTTGTTGGTGGAAGGAAAAAAGCAGCTTCTGTTTGCACTTCTGCTCTTCTGTAAATCAGGAATGTAGTCCGGTCACAGACAGCAGCTGAATTTATAGACTCCACCTGACTTCCTGTCACAGTGACACACCTGCAGGACTCACAGAAACCAGTCCGCCTCAGGTTTGTTGCAGGAACAAACATGTTCCCTGCAACAAATGAATGTGTCTAATGAAAATCACTAGTTGACACAATAACGTCCGACACTATGAGACTTCAGAGCTTCAGCGCCTGATTGTGTCCAGCTCAGCCCAGGACGAGGTCGAGTCTCATCAGCTAAACAAAGATCTGATTTTCATACGTCTCCAGTCTGAGCCCAGTGTCACTGCAGAGATCAGGCTCCGTTTAAACTGAGTCCACTGGAAAATCAGATGGAGTTCAACACTTCAACATGTCTGTCAGTCTGACTTTGGATCTGTCAGAGCTCTGAACAGGGTTTTGGATTTTAGCATGATGGAGGATCTGAATCCTTCCTGTCCAACCACAGTCCCACTTTGGAGGAACACATCAGTAATAACTTCATCATCTTTGCTCAGGCTGTAAACAGATTTCTTTGGATTTAGGCTGTTCTCTGTCTGTTCCTCTGTTCTTCAGGTCTGACAAACATCACAGCTGAACCTGGAGACACTGTCACTCTGACATGTCGAGCTCCCAGCAGCTCAGAGATCAGAGTTATAGAGTGGACCAGACCTGATCTGAAGACAGACTATGTCTTTGTGTATCGGAAAAAGAGGTTTGATCCAGACAGCCAGCATCCATCTTTTAAGGAGCGGGTGGAGCTGAAGGACTCACAGATGAAGGATGGAGACGTGTCTGTGACTCTGAAGAATGTGACGTTTACTGACAATGGGACATACGAGTGTCGTGTTGCCCAGGGTCAAACAGATCCACTTAAACACATCAGCACCATCCACCTGAGAGTCTCAGCAGGTGAGTGTGTGTTTGTCTGAGCAGCAGAGCTGAAGCTGCTTCCTGGTTGTTGATGTGAGACCAGATGTTTGTGTTTTCTCCAGATGTTGTTGATGAGACTTTGTAGAAAACAGCTGGATGAGTGATGTGGTCAAAGTGCAGGAGATAATGTCTGACAGGAGTTTGTTCTGTTCTTCAGTCATCACCTACCTGACACCTCACACCTGTTCTCTCCTGCAGGTCACACAGGTGGACACAAGGATGAAGGAGACCAGGATGGAAGAGACCAGGGTGGAGGAGACCAGGGTGGACCTGTTGGACTGGCTGTGGGTCTGACAGTTGTTGGTATTTTGCTTCTTGTTGCTGCTGTTGTTGGTTTTATGTTCTATAGAAAACATCAATCTCAAAGATCCAAAGAGCAGGTTTCCGTCCAGCAGCCTGTTGATGGAGAAACTGTCCAACATCTGCTGTGAATCCTAAATGGACAATGGACTGTATGTTTTTGTAGCTTTATCATTTCATTCCACTTAGTATTTTTGGCACCTGCTGTGTACTTGTACTTTTCTGTTACTACAATGCAGTTTTCCCACGGTGGGACAGATGAAGGTTTTCTGATCTTAACTTGTCTTATGAACATGTCCCTTAGAGTCAAACCATTGGACAGTCAGTGTGTGACAAACCAGTGTCTCCAGTCCCACTGTCAGGGGGTCCAGTGGGTCCAGGACTGAACATAAATCAAGTCCAGGCTACTGTTAGAGGAGCTTCAGGTTCTCTAAACCTTATAGCCTGTTTATTTCATCTTGTATTAGTCCAGACTTGGTCACAGCAGCTCACTGACTATCAGCTCACAACAAGTTCTAAGGTCGACTGTATTGCTGATGGTGTCTAGATGTTGGACACTATTTCATTTGTCCACAGATTAAACTGAGGGACCACTTTACCAGTCAGTAAATCCTACTGATAGAACCACCTCAGTTATTCTGACAGTATTAGTGTTGATGACAGCCTGTCTACATATGTGGACTGTGTCTGGAATATTGTAGAAACCATTGGAAACGTCTTCTCTCCCCCACAGATCAACATGTTTATTTGTCCTGAGAAAACAGGTTCAGGTGAGACAGTAAGAGCCGATGATAACACAACCCCAGCAGGTGGAAATAAACTTCACTGTTTTCCAGCTCATCCATTTGACTCCATGCCCTGAATTAATGAACATGTGTTGGTGTTAGAGACCAGGATTCTGATTGTTGTTATCAGACACACACACAGCAGCTCCAATAAGTCCTTCCTGTGGGAACATGTTGAAGCTGATGGGTTTGGACCAGAAACTCTGGTAGAGCCTGTTGAAACTCACCAGATGTTACCTGGATGCTGCTGAGCTGGTCTTAAACAAGTCACATCACAGTCACATGACTGGTTACCAGGCAACAGCAGGTGAGTCACTACAACACAAAGAGTTGAACTATAGTCCAACAGGAAGTGAACTTCCACACTTGGACTCTCCTCATGTGACCGACTACAGGGAAAGGCTGGTGGCATCAGCAGAGACTGTCCCTCCCAGATTATTGGTGTGTTCATCACTGACAGTCTGTGGCTTCCTTTAACTCATCCATCCATCATCTAGACCTGTTTAGTCCTAACCAGGGTCCCAGGATCTGCTGGAGCCTATCCCAGCTCTGTTTGGGTGAAAGGCAGGGGTCCACCCTGGACAGGTCACCACGTCAGGTTATCAAATTTGATGTGTGCCAAAGTGCTGCCTTCAGGCGTTATAGGTTGGAATAAAATAATCAGTTGCCCAGTTTCCAAACTATCTTGGCAGTAGTGAACTATTGTTACTGCTTTTTGACGTAACTTTACATTAGTCAGCATTAGCAACCTACCAACATAGTTAACTGCTAATTTTCAAGCTCATGTTGGGAAAAATGTATTATTCATTTAGCACAGCATTATGTTTAGCTGCATTATTATTTGTGTTTACACTGTTGTAAGGAGTTGTGCGGCCTAGAATGCCAGTAAGGATAAAGGTTAAAAGCATTGTCTCCACTGTGTGAAGACACATACAGAGTGGATAGAGAAGGTGAAGGCTTATGCTGATAGAAAACTATGGTTTACATTTACTCATTTAGTATTATATATATATATAGATATATTTGTATGAATTTGTACTAGTCGTATGTATTAAAGAATGTGTTGTACAATATAGTGTGACTGGACAGAGACTTGGGGACAGAAGGGACTACGCCCAGAGACTGTTAAACAACAGACAGATAGTAAACAATTTCTTAGTCTTCACAGCCGGATGGTGACCCTGAAGATTGAATGACCAAGTGTGTGGGGTGGGGGGCAGAACTTGCCCGAGTATCAAGATGGGGAATCAAGTCTAAACCGCGTCTTCCCCACCTGTAGTCAACCAATAAGATGTGACTTCTAGCTGTCTATATAATGTTATGTTGTCCTTTGTCTGCATCTCTCTTCTGTGGGGTTGGTCAGTGTTGTCAACGCCTCAGTAAGGACAGTAGCTATTGGCTGTCCTAAAAGTCGCTAGAAGTCGCCATGTGACGTCACCGCGTAATTTGCATAATGTCCATGGCACGTGCTGTAATTGTGATGGACGCTTTTACCAACTTCAGACATGGAAAGAAAGAGACAACTGTGATTCTTTATAAGAAATAAGGGACAGTCAATATTTGTACTGGGCCATATGATGGAGGATGACGGCCTGCAGTTAATAAGCTCTCAGAAATAATTACATTTGTCTTGCTTCACACACAGTGGATGAGGTAAATGACTGAGGCTGTTTGAGTCAAATGCAGTAATTTATTTTAGACAAAGAACATTTGCACGCGCGATTCATTTGCAGTCGGGACGCGGAGGCGTGAACATCCAGCTGTGACCGCAGCTGGAGGGACTGGGCCGCCTGTGAGGGCTTTGGGACGGGGAGGGAGTGTGAGAACTGTAGCAGTATAGACACATCAGAGTCTCCAAAAGTCTCCGGTAACACCGGAAAAAGTCGCCAGATTTGTCGCTAGTCGCTTTTTAGAGGGTCTGAATACTCGCTGAATATAGCGACAAAGGCGCTAAGTCGTGTTGTGTCTGTTTACATACAGGGACAACGCCAAGGAATGGGGGTTAGTGGTCCAACGAATGGGGGTCGCTGGCAGAGACACGACAGCAGTTGGTAAATTCCTCAGCATGGACCAAAGGCCCAAATGTCCTTCAATTCTGGAATGACCCATATGAAAAGACCCACAGCAACAGCAAGAACCACAGACACAGTCATAGATCAACTAAAGGAAACATGGTAACATGTTCACACTGAGACATGAAACACTAAGTGAACTCATCAATATAATCTAATAATAATGTAATAATCAGTGTAATCTGTGATCAGACCCCCTGCTGTGTTTACTGCACTAATGTGCACTTTAAATCTCTGCATCACAAAGATCAATAATCAATTCTCATCAATGATTCTGTTCAAGTTTGGACTTAAAGCTTCAGAAGCAGAAAATCAATGCAGACACTTCTTAAATTGACTCAGTGACTTGTTGTGTTATTGGAGCTTGTTTGATGACAGAGGCTGGACTCAGATAATATTAGAGAAGAAGAAAACACAATAGTCAGCAGTCAGTAAAATAAACAGTCAGTAACTGTCCAGCTGACCCTACAGAGGACACCATACCAAGGCTCAGATAATCACATGTTGCTGGATGGTCAACTATATACAATACACATACTCAAGAAATACTACTAATACTACATCAATACTATATACAATACACATACTCAAGAAATACTGCTAATACTACATCAATACTATATACAATACACATAACTCAATAAATACTACTAATACTACATCAATACTATATACAATACACATACTCAAGAAATACTACTAATACTACATCAATACTATATACAAAACACATAATTCAATAAATACTACTAATACTACATCAATACTGTATACAATACACATAATTCAATAAATACTACTAATACTACATCAATACTATATACAATACACATAACTCAATTAATACTACATCAATACTATATACAATACACATAACTCAATAAATACTACTAATACTACATCAATACTATATACAATACACATAATTCAATAAATACTACTAATACTACATCAATACTATATACAATACACATAACTCAAGAAATACTGCTAATACTACATCAATACTATATATGTGTATAAGTTATGTCTGTGTGTTTGATGTGTGTCACATGTCTCTGACGTCACGTGGTGAAAAGGTTGAAGAGAAGATTCTGTATCGAGGCCAAAGATCAGATTTTAATATTCCCTCCCTATAAACACAGAGCTCTCAGCAGGAAAACACTGCAGGAACAACAAGGATTCATTCTGGCATCTGTGAGGACACATCTCATGATGGACCCTGGACTTCCTGTCAGTTCTCTGTTCGATGCTTCTTCCGGGTGGAGGTGGTTCAGGGTTACTGCTCCACAGTTTGTTGGAAACAGGTGAAATCCAGCTTTAAATATTATATTTAGGTTTGTTTACAGTAAAGCTCAGTAAATACCAGCATCCTTGGAAATAACTCAAAGTACCGTAACTGTTCTTCAACAGGAACCGACGCCAGAAGAGAAAATGTTCGATAACAAACCTGCATCACTGCTGAGTCTTTGTTTCCTGGTCTGTGTGACTGAAGGTGAGTCCTGTTTCTGGACTGGTTTTCAACTGAAGACTGAGTCAGTTCATTGAAACGTTGTTATTGTTGTCGTGGACTCTGAGCTGTTGTTGCTGCGACACTCGCCTTCGATGATGACGCAGCCGATTGTTTTATCGTTTCTACGACAGCAGGACGTCCCACAGACAAACAGCCAAACGCTTTGACACCTTAGACAGTCCAGCACTGACTGACATCAGGTCTGGTTTTCTTATTTATGGCCAAAGTAGACCAAACCAGCTGCTCCAGTTCCACAACCAGCCTTAACAAACTGACCCAGACTAAGCCCAGATAAGGCCCATCAGTGACCCAGTAGGTCTGGACTTTCATCTCTACGTCCAACAGAACCAAACATGGGGCTACACTGGCAGCTCAGAACACCAGACTCCTATAGAGGCTTTTTGAAACCGTCATGGTCCGACACAGTCCTCTGTGAGGAACCATAGACAAGCAGCAACAGAAAGCAGGAAACCCAAACCTGTGGACCCCCCTCTGGTCCAGTATGTCTCTGTCATCAGACAGGACATGTGTGATAGAAACACACTTGTTAGATTAAATACAACAAACCTGGAAATCTGTTGTTCCTCAGTGTGAGAACGAAAGAAAAGAAAAGATCCATGTTCTGGTTTGTCCTGCTGAGAGCAGATATTTGATCAAATGTCAAAACTAATAATCCACATGTTGTTTTTAAAATACAAACAGAAAAACAATTTTAAGTCCAGCTCCTGTTTGTTTTGTTGGTGGAAGGAAAAAAAGCAGCTTCTGTTTCCATTTCTGCTCTTCTGTAAATCAGGAATGTAGTCCGGTCACAGACAGCAGCTGAATTTATAGACTCCACCTGACTTCCTGTTGTCACAGGGACACACCTGCTGTATCATAATCAGTTCCTCATTTAACACAATGACTGGATGCAGTTTTAAAGGAAGCATCAGCTAGTTTGTACTTTAACACCATGAATGTGAACTAAAGACCAAACTGGGCCTCAGAGCTGCTGCTGTTCAGAAAGTGGCCCAGAGACCCAGACTAGTGGGTGTAAAGCTGCAAAACACACAGCACAGTCTGAGAGCAGGACTCACAGAAACCAGTCCGTCTCAGGTTTGTTGTAGGTTTAAACATGTTCCCTGCAACAAATGAATGTGTCTAATGAAAATCACTGGTTGACACAATAACGTCCGACACTATGAGACCTCAGAGCTTCAGCGTCTGATTGTGTCCAGCTCAGCCCAGGACGAGGTCGAGTCTCATCAGCTAAACAAATATCTGATTTTCATACGTCTCCAGTCTGAGCCCAGTGTCACTGCAGAGATCAGGCTCCGTTTAAACTGAGTCCATTGGAAAATCAGATGGAGTTCAACACTTCAACATGTCTGTCAGTCTGACTTTGGATCTATCAGAGCTCTGAACAGGGTTTTGGATTTTAGCCTGATGGAGGATCTGAATCCTTCCTGTCCGACCACAGTCCCACTTTGGAGGAACACACATCAGTAATAACTTCATCATCTTTTCTCAGGCTGTAAACAGATTTCTTTGGATTTAGGCTGCTCTCTGTCTGTTCCTCTGTTCTTCAGGTCAGAGAACCATCACAGCTGAACCTGGACAGAACGTCACTCTGACATGTGAAGTTAACAACTCAGAGATCACACATCTACAGTGGACCAGACCTGATCTGCATCCAGACTATGTCTTTGTGTACAGGGACGGGTGGTTTGTTCCAAACAACCAGCATCCATCTTTTAAGGAGCGGGTGGAGCTGAAGGACTCACAGATAAAGGATGGAGACGTGTCTGTGACTCTGAAGAATGTGACGTTTACTGACACTGGGACATACGAGTGTCGTGTCTTCCAGGGTCAATCAAAAGCACCTGAACTCATCAGCACCGTCCACCTGAGAGTCTCAGCAGGTGAGTGTGTGTTTGTCTGAGCAGCAGAGCTGAAGCTGCTTCCTGGTTGTTGATGTGAGACCAGATGTTTGTGTTTTCTCCAGATGTTGTTGATGAGACTTTGTAGAAAACAGCTGGATGAGTGATGTGGTCAAAGTGCAGGAGATAATGTCTGACAGGAGTTTGTTCTGTTCTTCAGTCATCACCTACCTGACACCTCACACCTGTTCTCTCCTGCAGGTCACACAGGTGGACACAAGGATGGAGGGGACCAGGATGGAGGAGACCAGGATGGAGGAGACCAGGGTGGAGGAGACAAACGTGATCGTGTTGGACTGATAGTTGCTGTTGTTCTTTTTGTTGTTGTTGTTGTTGGTTTAGTTTTCTATATAAAATGTCGATGTCAAAGAGCCAGAGAGCAGATTTCAGTCCAGCAGCCTGTTGATGGAGAAACTGTCTATCTGGTGTGAAACCTGAATCCACAATGGACAATGGACTGTATGAACATGTCCCTTAGATCAAAACCACTGGACAGTCAGTGTGTGACAAACCAGTCTCTCCCCAGGACTGAACATAAATCAGTGTTTCTGCTCCACCAGCTGTTCCTGTCATGTGACCTCTCCTTCAATTGCCTCCTTATCATGGTGGGGGGTTTGTGTGTTCAGAGGATCCTGGGAGCTGTGTGTTGGTGGAGCCACATGAACATGTGTTTGTGTTAAAGACCAGTATTCAGATTGTTGTTATTATCTTATTGTGTGTTACACATTTCTCTGTATGTGTGTCCTTTGTTTTCATCAGGAGAGACACACACACTGGTTGTACAATAAAGTGGGTTGTGACAGAGACGTTGTTGTGAGTCACTCCAACAACATGTGGTGTCCAACAGGCTGTGAGCAGAGGGCCCACAGTAGAGACATGGGTCATGTTGTGTAGCTCAGTAAACACACAGACACACACACAGCAACACAAACAGCAGCTCCACTAAGTCCTTCCTGTGGGAACATGTTGAAGCTGATGGTTATTGATCCTGGACTGTAGTGCAGCTGATTGTGTTACTGTGATGGCTTTGGAAAACACAATGACACAGTCACATCTGGTCACGTCTTATTCAGTGTTTGTGGAGAATCTGGTGGATTCACTGTTGGTTGGTTTTCTGCACAATCACACTCAGAGGTTTGGACCAGAAACTCTGGTAGATCCTGTTGAAACTCACCTGATGTTACCTGGATGCTGCTGAGCTGGTCTTAAACAAGTCACATCACAGTCACCTGACTGGTTACCAGGCAACAGCAGGTGAGTCAACACAACACAAAGAGTTGAACTATAGTCAAACAGGAAGTGAACTTCCACACCTGGACTCTCTTCATGTGACGGATTACAGGGAAAGGCTGGTGGCATCAGCAGAGACTGTCCCTCCCAGGAGGAGAAGACCTGCCAGTTACTGGGCTACACCTGCAGCTATGGACCCCCATGTTTTTGGGATGGCCAAGATTTACCTTCACATGGCAGCTCCATCAGTGCCATGTGAGCAGGTCTTCTCCAAAGCTAGAGAGGTATTGAGCCCCAAGAGGAGCAGATTAAAGCCAAGACTGTAGAGATGATTCTTTTTTTAAAGAAAAAGATGCAGTTCTCAAAGACAACCAGCAGGTGTCGCTGTCTGACTGTCAAAGGCTTCGAAGCAGTTTGTGTTTTCAGGACACTTGTCTCAAAGTGGCTCATAAAGCTTCGATTTCACCATCACTAAGTCAAACATCCATCCATCATCTGTACCCCCTTAGTCCTAACCAGGGTCCCAGGAATCTGCTGGACCCTGGTTAGGACTAAGGACCCTGGACAGGTCACTAAGGCAAACCACTCCACTGAAGTAAGTCAGACTGTCATCTTCTTCTTGTTCCTTTGTTTTTATGACTGTGGCGCTCAGCGTTACTGATGCATTACGCCACCTACTGTGTTGGAGTGTGAACCACTGGTACTGACACATTCGTATGGATAATAGCAAACACATTTATTGAGCACAGAATATATTTTTGCACAAATATAATTTTATTGGAATTTTATTTTCAAAATATGATTTATGTGCTTGCAAAATAGATTTTTCTGTGCTCAAAATCTGCAACTGCTCGCTCAGAATAGAGATACAATAATAACACCATAGGTTATGAATAGATGCAATGACTGAAATGTAGAAACACACCCAGCAGGGGCTCAGATAGTCTGCAGTCTCAGTTTCATGTTTGTTCTTCTGTGCACAGTAGAGAGGTGTGGATCAGTTAGCCACAACCAAACAGGAACAAGTAAAATTTTCCATCTGACAACTTTATGAAACCCACAGAACCACACGAGAACAACATTTTTATTAATTTCTTTAATCTTTGGTTTTAGTTTTTAGTTCCAGTGGTTTGTGCTGAAAAATGCATCTAAACGTTTCCAAAAATAAGAGACAACAACAACAAAACACACAACCTGTAAAATGATTGAAAAAATGAATGGAGTCTGGTGAGAGAGTCTCTGGGCACCAGTTACAGACCAGCAGGACGTCAGTGGGTGGGCTGGTGTCTGAAGGTCTGAAGGTTTGAAGGTGTGAAGGTCTGAAGGTCTACCTCAGGGACGAGTAGACGACATCTGGCTCTGCCTGAAAGTCTAAACACACACGCACACACACAGTTCAAACCATATCCACCATCAGAGACAGCGTCCTAATGTGTCCTCACCTTCATTCATGTGTTCTGTGTATCTGGGTCTGGTCTATGGGCCAGAGGCTCCTTTAACAAACTGGTTTCCAGTGAACTGTCCAGACTCCAGTCACTACTCACTGCACACGTCACTGTGAAGGCTGGACTGAGCCACTATCCACCTGTTCAACGTGCACATTAAGACCTGAATGATCCACATTTGGTTTTGCTGATTTTCTCGGACTTTGGTTCCAATTTGAGCTTCAGGTGGATGGAAACCAGACGACTGTCAGAGTGACCTCTGTTCTCATGGCACAGCACGTTTGGTATCATCACATTCACACTGAGCCTTTAAAGAACATTCCTGCTCTAATTAGATCTGAACAGACAGAAACCTGTACAGGTCCAGACTCTCCTCAGGAATGATGCCAAGGTCTTTAAGGCCAAACTTCAGCTGACTGACATTTTTATGCTCCTGTTCTTCTCTAAATGAACAGCCCAACATTTCTGGGAAAAACAGTAGTTTTAGTTTCAGACCTGAGGGGACACAATGAAAACCAGTCTCATGTGTGTGTGAAGTCCAGAGCTGGAGTCAGGATGCAGTTAGCTTAGCTTAGCATAAAGACTGGGAGCAGGGGGAAAGTGTTAGCCTGGCTCTGTCCACAGTTACCTCTGCTCCTGTTTGGTACAGATATAAAGAGATGCAGTACTACTTCATAAATGGCAGCAGGGTTTAAGTATTTGTTTGTTCTTCACACCTCTGCTGAAACACAGTGAGACCAACCAGAGGTGGAGGGAACTGAACAGAAACAGGAAACTGTACGACCACAGAGCTGCTCACTGACACATTTCACCACATGACTTAAAACAAACAAACCTGTTGTCACACCATGTTCACAGAATCATCCCCCACAGTGGAACATGCTATGGTCAGAAACCAGACCAAGGTTCAGGGGAACCAGCAGAAAGAAGCTGCTGCTGTGGTTTAACATGCAGAGTTAAAAACTACAAAGTTATGAACAGTGTTTTTGGTCAGTGTGAGATGCAGAAAACAAACAGTTGAGGATCTTTGTTTGTTGATTCTGTCTCAGATCGGACTCTGTTTGTTTTATTAAAGGATTAGTCTGATGACTTTCTATGGTTTTCTTCTTCTGCAGAGTCAAACTGGTTCAGTTCAAAACCTTCACTTTGACTCAGCGACTGAATAAAATGGTCTGGAGTTAAACAGAGAAACCAGAGAACTGAGTCCTGCACCAACCAGATGAAAACACCAACAGCTGCCTAAATAACTCAGAGCCTGTTTCATTAACAGGCACTGACAGTCTGTTGACCTGTGTCATCACAGGAAAGACTTTCTCTGAAACTGGATCAGCCTGATTCTTCCTCCCCTGTGTCCACAAACTCTCCAGCTCCAGGACCCTTTGGGGGACCCCACAAACAGAGTCTTTGTTCTGCTGTGAAGCTTCCTGCTCCATGTTCAGCTGAAGCTTTGGTCCCAGACAGGAACCTGGACGACCACAGAGCTGTGAGCTTCTGTTAGCAGCTTCACCACAGGCTCAACTACACACTGACTGACAGGCAAAGCTCAACACACACTGTGTGAGACCAGAATAGAACAACAGGTTTGAAGAGAAGCTTCAGGCTGGTTCACCAACATCACAACACTGATGCAGATGCAGTGACTGGTTCAAACCACAGAGACTGTAAAAGCATCTACTTCTGTTTCTGAAGCAAAAAGAAGCAAACACACATTAAACATGAGCCTTTCTGCAAATGTTCAAGCTCAGTTTCTTCTTTTTATTCTACAAACTTTGTGTGTTTGGAACATCAGACTCTTTAGGTCTGAACTGAGACAGAAACTTGTTAGTCAGGACTAAAAATAAAGTCAGAAGACGTGAGAGGAAAGAACAAGTGAGGGAGTCGAGAGAAGTTTGAGCTGCAGCTGCAGGACAGAAACTAAACTAAACCTCCAGACTAAACGTTTGTCCAGAAATTCTCTCTCATGTCGTCACTTTGACGTCCATCTTATTAAAAATCCTCAGTCTGTAAAATCTCCTTTCTCTCTGAGGACGTTCCCTGTGTCTAAGAACAGACTCTTATTTTCCTTTCTGATGTCTCCACTTTCTAAAAACACAAAAACCAACAGCTTCTCTCACTTTATGAAAATGTCCTAAAGGTTCCAGCAGGTTCCAAATGACCAGAAACAGGAAATAGAAACCTCACCTCTGCTCCGTCTGCTCCTCTGCTCTTTTTGATTGAATGTGTTGACCTCACTGTACGTGATGGGATGTTCTCCAGCATCATCTTCAGCAGCTGCAGGGAACCAAGATAAATAATAATAACCTGTGATGAGGAACCATTTGTCGGTGGATAATAAGCAGGAACATGCACAGACACAGGATGGAGAGAAAAATGCAGCTGTGATGATCTGGAGAACATCTGTATAAAGGTTTGAAATCCAGAAGTTTGTGTCTGACCTTTAGGTTTCCTCTGAACATGTCGTCTCACCAGTAGAACCAGTAACACCAGGAGAACCAGACCACAGACTGATGCTACAGCCAACACATAAGGAGGTGCAGTGGTTGGTGCAGGTGCAGTGGTTGGTGCAGGTGCAGTGGCTGGTTTCTCTAAAACGAAGCAGAAATAATGATGAAAACCATCAAAGGACAAAGCTTCAGTGATTTAGCTGCTCAGTGAAAAATGAGATGAAACAGAAACTGGAGTTTCTTCTTCTTCTGATCTTCTCCAACACATTGAACATGAATGAAGCTGCTGATTGTAAAGTTGAGAGAACGACGACGCCGATCAGAGCAGGAACCTGTTAACATCAGCACACACACATCCACTGATTCAATGAGGAGTCTGTGACCTCTGACCTGTGACAGAGATCCAGCTGGGTGGAGACTCTCCATGGCCACTGATGTTACACCTGTAGACGCCTTCATCGGCCTTGGAAACATGGAGGATGGTCACGTGACCCGTAGGCCGATCGATGATGAGGGAGCCGTGTTTATAGAAATCAGCCGGGAGGTCGGAGGATGTCTGGGTTCTACAGATCAGGGTGATGTTTTCTCCCTCCATCACAGGGAGGACAGGACTCTGCAGGATCACTGCTCCACCTCAACACAGAGACAAACTACAGCATTTCATCCATTTCCACACAGCTTCATCAATACTAACTCCACAGGCTCATCTTACCACTGACAGTGATGTTGATGCTCTGACTGGTTGCTCCCTCTCTGGACTCACACCAGTAAACTCCACTGTCTGATGGGTAGACATCACTGATGGTACAGGAAGAACCAGCTGATGTTCCCCAGTCATCACACTGAGTCCTCTGTCGTCTGGTTGTGTTCCTCCTCAGGGTCCATCCAGCAGAGCTGTCGTCCTCCTCACAGCTCAGAGAGAAAGAGTCTCCTTTAAAAAACTGGGAGCTGCTGGGACTCAGAGTCAGACGAGCTGTTCAACAACAACAACAACAACAACAACAACAACAACCTTAGTCTGTTAGTCTCTTAGTTCCTGCAGCAGAAAAAGTGTTTTAAAGCTGCAGCTGCTGAGTGAAGATCTTCATGTGTGTTTGGTGGATCAGACAGTTTCTCACAGCAGTGAGTTAAATTATCTAAAGGTTGAGTCATGACAACTGGACTTTCAGTTTTAAGCTCGAAACGTTTCACCACCCAGTCGTTAGTCGTTAGATACACCATCCTGAGTTGGGGCGTGGATGTGGGAGATTGAGCCTCTGAGATCAGACACATCATGTGTCAGATCAGACCTCAATTCAAAGAAAATGACATATTTTGTGTTTTTTTCCTCTTAGGTCTCTGAGCTGTTGCAGACCAGGATCAAAACCAGGATTAGCCCAAGATCAGATCAGACCAGGACCAGGATCAGACCAAGACCAAACCAGAGCCAGACCAGAATGAGACCAGTATCGGGCCAGGATCAGAGTCTTACGGTCTGCACCATTTCTCAATAAACTGATAAAACAAATTAAACTTCATGTTTTAAAATGCAGGATTTGTGTTAGTCTGAGTCAACCCTGATGACATCACTATGACATCATCAGACAACAACAGGTTTTCCAGACCAGGATCAGACCAGGATCAGGGCTCTGACAGACTATCAGGACCAGCTGTCTGACCTCCATGTGTAAAGTCAGATGATCAGAGAAGCTCACTGACCTTGGTCTGTTGTGCAGCTCAGCACTGACAGCAAAGCTGCAGAGAAATGAGAGTCAGGTCAGTGTGAGGTTTAACATGGAGCAGAGACACAACTTTAACAATCACACACCAGATATTTACTGTCATTTATTATTAACAACAACAACAACAAGAGAAAGATCATCCATCATTTTTAGATGTGAGTTTTTAATCAGTTCAGTTGATTCTCCAAACTGTTTCTATGAATGAACAGGAAGTGATGATAGTCTAAGAATAATAAAGGTAATAATCATGGTGAGAACAGATTATTGTTGCCTGGAACTAAAAGAATCTTTCTGCATTAAGTTAATGAGTCAAAGAAATTTCTTCAAATGATGTTTTGTTCAATTTTCCTGCTGGTTTTCAAAAACCACCTCAGTGGATCAATGAACTAAAAACAGTAATCAATAAAACCTGATCCAGTCTAAGGTCTGACTGACACCAACATCCAACAGTCCTTTAATTCTTTCTCACTGATCAGTGTTAGTTTAACAGATTATTTGTTGATATTGATCATCAATGATCTGAACCATATTGATCTATTGATTTGGATCAAAGTCTATGTTCCAGGTGAAGTCTCAGCTTCTCACTGATCAATATTTCATGGACTGATGAGGGTTTTTCTGGCTGTTTGTTGTATTTCCCTCCAAACTAAAGTGGCTGTGTATTTTCTTTCAGCTGCCTGATCTTAAACCTCCCTCGGTTCGGTCCTGGCCTTTCATTAGTATCTGACTACAGTCCTACTGAGCTGCTCTAAAACAGAAGCTGGATCATTCAGACCAACAGACTGTACTTACAGAGCAGCAGCTGCAGAGACGTTTGGTCCATGGCCCCACTGATGCTATGAGACCAGCCTGAGTCTGGTCTCAGCAGTTAATCCCACTTCCTTCTTCTGCAGGTGACGACGGTGGCCTGTAGTTCTTGATGGGGTTGGTTTATAGCAGCAGCAGCAGCAGCAGCAGACGCCTCCTTCACTTTATATCATTACTACGTTATTTACTTTATTATTATTATTATTTATCATTGCTATTGTTTATATTGTTTCATTTATGTTGTTTATCACAGTCACGTCTTCATATATTGGGACAATGTTTTTTGTTTGTTTTTGCCGTTTGGCCTGAATCCACAGTCACTTTGAACTGAAACTCTCAGGATGTGAATAAAGTGAAGACTTTCAGCTTTAATTCAGAGGGTTGGATAAACATGTGACAACAACCATTTAGGAATTACAGCTGTTTTATAGTTTTATTTTATATTATTCTATTATTGTATTTATATTTTATATCTTTTTATATACACATTTTTGTGTCTCATGAATGATGAGACAAATGGCGGCCAAACAGTTTCCTGTTCCCATGAGGGTCCAGGACAAACCAGGCAGATGAAAAAGGCACAAACTGACACAGTGTTGAATTAAAATAATTTATATGTGCACTTGTTTTATTTCAGCAGAGTTAGAGCTTCATTAATGTGTTTCACCACCTCCCTGCAACCACTGTCTGCTGACCCTGTAGGGGGCGTGGCTTATTCACGCACACACAGCAAAGAGGGTTGGGCTGAGGTGGACTCAGGTGGACTGAGAGAAACCAGTGGTTTAGTAATCAGGACGTTATTACGTGCAAAAAAGAAATAAGAGGCAAAAAGTCCCACACCTGCAGTACACCAGGCTGTTTTACTTCATTTGATGTTTTTTGTTTGGCAGACACAGCTGCCTGTTCAGGCAAAAAGCGGTCCATACTTTTTTTTATATATAACAAAAAGTTATATATACATATATATATATATATATATGTAGAGGCAAAAATAAGGGCAACACGGAGAGAAGTTAGCCAACTGTCAGAACTGCAGAGAAGGGGGATGAAGTTGGGTAAGAAATACAGCAGGCTGTCCATACCTGAGGCCCTGGAGACTGCCAAACAACGACTCACAGCCCTGGCCACATGCCTGAAGAGGTACACCAGAGAAATAGAAGCACGGAGAATAAACAGGATGTTCTCCACCGAACCATCCAAGGTGTACTCTCAGTGGGAGGGCAGTAACACGAGGGCCGACCCACCAAGGCTGGAGACTGAACGATACTGGAAAAACATATGGGAGAGGGAGGCGTCACATAACACCAATGCCCAGTGGCTGGCAGACCTGAGAGCAGACCACAGCAACCTTCCTGAACAGGAACCAGTAACCCTCGCAACGGCAGATATCCGAGAAAGGGTCTCAAATATGAAGAGCTGGACAGCACCAGGGCCTGACATGATCCACACCTACTGGCTAAAGAAGCTAACTGCCCTCCATGAGCGCCTGGCAGCTCAAATGAACCAGCTGCTAATGGATGGGACCCACCCAGAGTGGCTAACTGAAGGCAGGACAGTCCTGATCCTGAAGGACCCCCAAAAGGGAGCAGTCCCATCCAACTACCGTCCGATAACCTGCCTCTGCACAACATGGAAGCTCCTGCCGGGCATCATAGCGGCTAAGATGAGTAGGCACATACATGAGTGGGGCCCAGAAAGGAATGGGTAAGGACACCAGGGGATTGACTACAAGAAAGCCTATGACTCAATGCCTCACACATGGATCCTGGAATGCCTGGAACTGTACAACATCAATAGGACCCTAAGAACCTTCATAAGGAACTCGATGGGACTGTGGAAAACAACCCTAGTAGCCAACCTCAAGCCGATAGCACAAGTCTCCATCAAGTGCGGCATCTACCAAGGAGATGCTCTGTCCCCGCTGCTGTTCTGCATAGGCTTGAACCCCCTCAGCCAGATCATCACTAAGACTGGCTTCAGATACCGACTGCGAAATGGGGCAACCATCAGCCACCTCCTGTACATGGATGACATCAAGCTGTATGCCAGGACTGAGCGAGACATCGACTCACTGATCCACACCACCAGGATATACAGCAACGACATTGGAATGTCATTCGGACTGGACAAGTGTGGTCGAATGATAACGAAGAGAGGGAAGGTTGTCAGGACTGAAGGAGTTGAACTCCCAGAAGGCAGCATAGCGGATGTTGAGGGGAGCTACAAGTACCTTGGAATCCCACAGGCAAATGGGAACCAAGAAGAAGCCGCAAGGAAAGCAGCCACAGCCAAATACCTACAGAGAGTAAGGCAAGTCCTAAGAAGTCAGCTAAATGGGAAGAACAAGGTCCAAGCCATCAACACCTATGCCCTGCCGGTCATCAGATACCCCGCTGGCATAATAAGCTGGTCAAAAGAGGACATAGAAGCCACGGATGTCAAGACAAGGAAGCTCTTCACAATGCAATGCATTCACCCCAAATCCAGCATCCTGAGACTGTATGCTAAGAGGAAGGAAGGAGGCCGGGGACTGGTGAGCGTCAGAGCCACCATCCAAGATGAAACAGTCAAGATCCATGAGTACATCAGGAAGATGGCCCCAAGCGATGGAATACTTAGTGAATATCTCAGGCAACAGAAGCCCGATACAGAGGAAGAGGAGCAAGAACCATCATGGCAGGACAAACCCCTGCACGGCATGTACCACCGACAGATACAAGAAGTGGCTGATATCGAAAAGTCCTACCGGTGGCTGGAAAAAGCTGGACTGAAAGACAGCACAGAGGCACTGATCGTAGCAGCACAAGAACAGGCCCTGAGCACAAGATCGATAGAGGCCGGGGTCTACCACACCAGGCAGGACCCCAGGTGCAGGCTGTGCAAAGATGCCCCTGAGACAATCCAGCACATAACAGCAGGTTGTAAGATGCTAGCAGGCAGAGCGTACATGGAACGCCATAACCAAGTGGCCGGCATAGTGTACAGAAACATCTGTGCCGAGTATGGGCTGGAGGTCCCAAGGTCAAAATGGGACACACCTCCAAAGGTGGTGGAGAATGACCGAGCTAAGATCCTGTGGGACTTCCAGATACAGACCGACAAACAGGTGATGGCTAACCAACCGGACATAGTAGTGGTGGACAAACAGCAGAAGAAAGCTGTAGTGGTAGATGTAGCGATCCCAAGTGATAGCAACATCAGAAAGAAGGAACATGAGAAGCTGGAGAAATACCAGGGGCTGAAAGAAGAACTAGAAAAGATGTGGAAGGTGAAGGCAACAGTGGTCCCCGTGGTAATCGGCACCCTCGGGGCTGTGACCCCCAAACTGGGAGAGTGGCTCCAACAGATCCCAGGAACAACATCAGAGATCTCAGTCCAGAAGAGCGCAGTGCTAGGAACAGCTAAGATACTGCGAAGAACCCTCAAACTCCCAGGCCTCTGGTAGAGGCCCCAAGATTGAGGAAGACACACACACCCGCTGTTCTTCTTCTTCCTCTTCTTGCTGTTGTTGGTTTTGTGTTCTATAGAAAACGTTGATGTCAAAGATCCAAAGAGCAGATTTCAGTCTGAAAGAAAGCTTTTAATGTGAAGCAGCAGCAGGGGAAGCTCCAAAGCAAAGAGTGAGAGAGCCAGCATTTTCTCACTGAGGTCAGACCTTGAGTGTTAGTCCTTAAATCCTTAAATCCTTAAATCCTTAGTCCTTAAATGTAGAGGGGAATTTCGAGTATGGGTCACCATACTTGACAGAAGTCACTTTCACTAATTCACTGAATCATTAATGAACTGGTTAATGTTTCATGATGGCAGCTGGATCAGTTTCTAAACACTGATGATGTTTCAGAGTCCTCAGAGTCCTCAGAGTCCTCTGAGTCCTCTGTTTACTCATGACAGGATGGAGAAACACACTAACACCCTGTATAAATAAACAGCTCAGTCACAGTAAAGCTGTTCTCATGGTGCAGAGCAAACTCATCACAGTATTATTTAGTGTGTCAACATATTTACCATCAGGAGACACGACATGGTCATGGTGTGAAAAGTTCCTGGTCATATGACCTTATTATTTATTTAAACAGCCTTTATTAAAATTATTTTTTCTGCTTGAAATGCATCTGGAGTGGTGCTGTGCTGCCCCCTGCTGGCTGCATTATGTTTTATATCTCTTCAGTTTTTGCCTTGTGAGGTAACTGTTATTGCTTCATTTATAGTTTCTGAACAGATGAAGAGACATATGGAGAATGTAGTAGCCCATTTGAAAACTCACACTGCTCCACTTAAATTACACTGTAACTCACCCAGAACCGAATCTGCTGCAATAAGGTCTTCACCATGCAAAATAAGTCTGGTCTTAGAAATAAGGGGAACAAACCTCGTTTTATAAATTCATTTACAGAGTAACGTCCAGAGTTAAAGTGCAGTGCGAGGTGTGTTGTGGAATTCTGGAAGGCTTATTGTGGGTGACGTCACTTCCTGTGGACAAATTCAAAAAACATCTGCTTATAGTTTGACGTCACTGAAACAATGAAATGATGTTTTGTTGTAATTTTATTGATGAAAGTAATTTTTTGTTTTTTAGAAAACATCCAACACACGTTATTTATTTGTCTTTTCTCTGTTTATGTTCGTTTACTTTCTCCTGGTTTTCTCAAACATTTTCTTCTACGGACATGACGCACTCACGTCCTCGGAACGTAATGACGTGTGTCAGGGCTCTCCTTCCATTGGCCGGTGGACGTGACGTTCCCGAACCACTTCCGCCATCTTTGAAAAGAAGCGTCATGGCGGGAAAAGGTGACTATCTGTCAGGTGTGTTTGTTTCTTTGTCAGACCTGAGTGCAGGATCAATCAGTGTTATCGATCAGGAACAGGCGGGAAAACAGTCATGTGTCACGTGTTTTTGCGTGGGGTTTACAGATGTTCAGTCAACATCTGGTGGAAGGTTTTGGTTTGTGGTCACTTTGTGTTTTACCCGTTTATGCCCAGTTGTGTTGCTGTTTGTCTTTGGCTCCACAAAAATATTGTTTTCAGAAGTTTAGTTTTCCTGTTTGTTCTGAATTCATTCATTTCAAAAACCAGTGCAGACCCGTTTCCCAGTACACCATAGATCTGTGTCACATTGGCCCAGTTTCTTAGTCCCACAGCTCTGCCCTCAACCAGGTCCCAGATTCTCATAAACAGGTATTTTGGAATCCTGCGGTTTGACTTTTCAGTATATGCTGCTGGTTTATGATGGTCTTTTCTTTTAAGAAGCAGTTTTCCTCTGACTCTGTTCATGGACTTGGTTTATTGGTGACTGATCTGGTTTGAGACATTTTCCAGTGGTTGCTGACCAGTAACAGGGTGTTGCAGGGTTTCATGGTAAACCAAAGAAACATCAGAACCATGTTTAATATTTTTTTTCAAAATAAGTGTCTGATGGTCAGTAATCACTGGTTATATTGACATATAGTGAATTTACTTCATACTGTAAATGTGGTGCTGGTTCTGTTTGTTCTTTAACCTGAACTTTGTCGACTTGAACTCGTTTGTGTTACGTTAAATGGACCAATCACGTTTCTTCTCATCTGACTATCACTGAGCTGCCTCACCCTCAGGAGGCGGGGTCACCCCCCAGGGCATGCTGGGTAAGTAGTGCCCCCTCCTCCACCCGATGGACTTGGATCTCATTTCCTGATTGCACTGCTGGTAAACAAGGATCCAGGATTTTCCAGCAGACGATGTTTTTCATGAGTTTTTACGTGTCTCTCCTGCACGTTGTGATGGACTGAGACTGATAAACTGAGATGTGTCTGTAACTGGACAAACCAAGAAGAGTCAACGTGGCTGTTGACGCCATTTTCACTTTGATGAGTCTCTTTGATAAGGATTGTTGTGACTATTTGCTGAACTATCCTGGTGCTTTGGGGAACGTTGTTTCCTGTGTTGTGTTAAAGAAAAAACAGGATAATTTAATGTCTGTTTTATTGAGTGAGACTGACAGACAGATCAGTGCAGCAGTCTGTTGTGGGGAAGAAGGTAGACTGACTTACTGGTCAGTCCATGTTCCTCCTCTCACCTTTGGTCATGAGCTTTGAATCTCAGATACAAGTGGCTGAAATAAGCTTCTGTCACAGGGTGGCTGGGTGCTGACCTTAGAGAGAGGGTGAGGAGCTCGGAGTAGAGCTGCTGCTCCTCCACACTGAGAGGAGCCAGCTGAGGTGGCTCGGGCATCTGTACCGGATGCCTCCTGGACTCCTCCCTAGGGAAAATAAATATCTGCCTGGAACACCTCCAGGCACATATTTATTTTCATTCCTGCCTTAGGTCCACTACACACTAATAGGCCACTTTAACTTGATGCACTCTGATCTTTCCATGACAGCCTGTTTAGCACTGTGTTGACATGTTTTTTATTTTCTTAAGGTAATTAGATTTTTATTGCTTTTAGGGTAGAAAACATTTGTAGTTAACCTGATGCTGCTTTACAAACCTGCCAAAGGTCAGTGTTTACTGGACCAAAGACTCTGACCCATGTGCCTTTACCTGACCTGAGCAGCAGGTGTGTTTTATACCAGATGTTTAAGCTGATGTTTTCTCTGTGTGCACTTACCTTGGTCTTAATTATTAAGACACACACACACACACCATGTCAGCAGCCCTGTCCAGCACTTTACTGTTTTTATTCTTATAATTATATTAACTGAAGGGAACATGTTTATAGTGACCAAACTTTATATCTTATTATTGATTAGAGACCAGTGAAGTGTTTTAATGGGAAACCTCTAATGACCTGAGCCAAGTACTGAACAACTAAACACAAGCTCTGAGCGACCAACATTTCTCATCAGGTACCAGTCAGCTCATCACCAGCACAAGTTCTCAGCTTTATTTATTTTATTTTAACAAACACTAACCCTAACATGATATTTATATATGTAGCAATGTCTAAATGTGTCTGAGTCTTTGTTCCTGCTACATCAGCTGCAGTTTTCACCACTGTCACTTTATATTATGTTCAGTGTTAGTCTGTGATCAGGATATTGATGCTCATCATGACAATCAGTCTTCAGTCTGTTGCTGCTTTAAAAGCTACAGGCAACGACTTTATTTTCATTACATCATATTTACTGTAATGTTCTTATTGTACAGATGTTTATGAGAACCAAGAAACTGCCTGAATGTGTTTTACTGCCAAAGGGAACTGGAACCACAGTAACAGCTGGATGTGAACTCCAGAATTAACTGGATTCACTAATTATCAGAGAAACTGTGAGAAAATGAGCAGCTACCTCTGTTTGCTGCTGGATCACACTGAGAACCTTTAGCGAGGGGAGCAGAACTGATGGGGAAACAGGCGGGGTCCACGGTCCGGTACCGATCTGCACGATCTGTGGTTCTGAAATGTCGGTGAGCAGTAAAGGCTGTGGACTCTGCAGAGCGGGGTCAGAGGTCATGGCTCAGGTTGAAACCATGTGTGTGTGTTATGAAGGATGAACCTCGTCTGACTCGTGTGGCCGACGACAGAGTAGCAAACAGATGAGTGTTCTGACACACACACACTAACTTTGATTGACTTTAAAGCCATTTGAAATGTTCAGTACTGTAGTATCACTGTGACTATACAAAGTATTTATGCAGAGACATGATGTTGTTTTTGTATTTTAATATTAGTTTTAAAAGAGAAAATAAAGTTCTGATAAAGGTTCTTTTGGGTTTGGATCATGTTGTCGCTTAAAAACATCAGAGGAGGATCGAAGTGAATTCAGCCCAGCAGTCCTCTCCCTCAGGACATGAGATGAACTTTCCAAGGCCCATCTTGTCTTTCATTGGTCTGATGATGGTGCAGGTGTCAACTGTGACAATAACATGATGTTTATGGGAATGACTGAGTGAGTTGGAGCTGATTTAACTCATGTTCAGTGTAGTTTCCACTGTATGGAGTCACACTGACACTAGTCCAATATGGAACATGGACCTGGGAACAGTGATGTTCTCCAGACCCTCGTAGTGTCACTGTAACACTGTTTGGGAGGGAAAGAAGGAACTCTAGCAGAGTCTTCAATGTTCAGCTGTTTAGGAAATGTTCATCTGACTCTGTAGAGTGTGGAGCTACAGGAACCTGACAAGGTGTTGAAGCCGACTCTGGAAAACTTCATTCAACACTGGACTTTGGGTTTTGTTGGAGTCGATGGAAGAAGGAAGACATTTTTATTTGTGTCCAAATGGATGAAAAAGATATTTGGGTCATATTTGGGACATCACACCGATCACTGTGACATCACTGATCAATACTGATCAATAGTGAGTGTCAGACTGTGAGAGTCAGGAGGAGTCAGAGTGAAGAAGAAGACAAAGCGTCCTCTGTTCTTCATCCATCGTCCATCAGCTCCTTCTCCTCCATTTTCTCTCTGATCCAAAGTCAGATCTGATCAATAATCAAAGACTGATCAAACTGATTGATCAGCCATCGGGTATTTGCGTTGGATCAGTGGAGCTGCTTCTGTTCTTATGCTGACTATTTCTTTGTCCTGAATTCTCTCTGCAGAGGAGACAGAAGACAGTCAGAGACAAACAACCAGAGACAAACAAACAACCAGACACAAACACAGAGACCTCTGACCTTTGACTTTGAGATCCACCTGTTTCTCCATCAGGACTCTTCCCTCCCTGTTGTAGACTCTGCAGGTGAAGATGTCTGTGTCTCTGTCTGTTGGATGTTTCAGGGTCAGACTGAGGTCTCCAGGTCTCAGCAGGTCTTTCTTCATCTCTGTTTTGTTTCTGTAAAACTCGTCCTGTTCTTCAGGTCGGTCAGAGCCGTCCTGATACACATGGACCTTCCTGTTCTTAAAGTAGTACCAGTCCACCCACTCCACTCTGACGTCTTCAGGCAGGTCAGCTTTGGTTATGAAGGGCAGCTGGACAGACTCCGCCCCTGATTCCACCTCCACCTGTGGGACTGAGAGGACAACAGACACAACATGAGCTGGACAGACAGCAGCAGCAGCAGCACTGACACATTTTCTTTGACTGTATGAAGTGAAATACTTGTAGTGGAAACAGGTCTGACTGGTTCCAGTCTGGAATCTGTCCCATTGGTCCATTTAACAGAGACAGAGTCTGTGGTGTGTGAACAACCAACAGCACAACTCCCTGTTTCTTCACTAACTTAGTGTCATTGTCAAATGTCCAGATCAAACCTTTATTTATTGGCTCTGACTGAGGATTAGTGGCCCATGATGGAACTCCACTAACTGGGAGGACAAACTGCACATTTCCATGTTTCCATCAATCAATCGATCAATCAATAAACCTTTATTAGTGAAGTCTGGACTGACAAAGACCAAAATCAGGGACACAGTCAATATCACATGGAGGAGAGTTGCACAGTTTAGGAGAGACCACAGTGAAAGGACAGTCCCCCCAGCATTTAGGTCTAGACCTCAGGACTTCCAACAGTAGCAGAGTCCAGGACCTAAGTTCTCTATCAGGTCTACCAAAGTCTGACAAGTCCCATAAATAAACAGGGATCGACCCATTAAGATGTTTAAACATGAACATCAGTAACTTCCAACCTTTGGGTCTTAGAAATAATGTGGAGAGGAAACTTTGTATTGGTTTGCAAAGAGCAGAACAGATTTCTGTTGTTTCCAGAAAAGTCATTCATCTCAAACTGATCTTAGTTTTTGGAAATCCCAGGGGGGTCCTGATGTTTGGTTTGCACAAGGCTCAGGTCTCTGAGCTACTGTTGGGATTCTTCAAACTAGACTGGATGTTAAAATATTGGCTGCACACTTTGATTCATCGACTCATTGTTGAAACACAGACTATATATAGACCAGCAGGAGCATCAGATCCAGAAACAAACCTGTTTTCTTTGGAAACTGCTTTAATAGCGGCATCATTTTAGTGGCTCAGCTGTTGAAGCCAATGCTCAGTTAGAGAATGGTACATAATTCCTCTCAGCTTATTCCATTCCTGTATGACCAGGGGGATTTTCCATTGGGGGCCATGAAAACTTCCTTCAGCTGTTGTTCTGCTGCTGAGACCCTTTTCCTTGGTGGCTCCTGTTGTTTCACATATTGACCCCATTCAAACCAATGGAGGGACGATGCTTTTTGGTCGGACAACCAAACCATCACAGCACTTCCAGACAACTGGCTGAGACTGTTCCTCATGTAATGTCCTACTGGGATGGTCTTACCAATGGCAGACCCTGGAAACCAGTTTGGGCCTGACCTTAAAAAACACAGTGTCACTAACAAAGGGAGAGAAATCTCATTTAAAGTGCTGAACAAATCCTCCCTGTCCAATCGCTGCTTTAGATTTCCAAAGGACATGGACTCCAGCTGGTCCTTCTCTAAGTCCTCACCTGGAACAGGTGGGCTTTGGTTCTGGACTTGGACTGAGACATTCTGCTCAGATGTTCCTGCCTTCATTGAAAGGGGGTTGTTCCTTAATCAGTTCTGCTTTTCCTTCTTTTTGGAATCTTTGATTCCAGGAAGGAGAATAATCAATATTATATAATCAATGACATGTTTTTCATTCCAAGACTTGACGTCCCCAAGTGTCAATTCAGGAACAGGAGCCTCCTCTGTCTTGGGCTCAGAAATGAAATTAGAAAATACTTTGACAGGATTAAATCTACAAAAGCATCAAAGCTGTTAAAATTTTACATTTGTGTGAAACTTCTGGTTCAGATTTTTACTTCTTTCATTTTTATTTATTCAACTTAAGTATTTATGTGCCTACTTTGCTCTTTATTCTTTTTTCTTTACTTACTTTTATATGTCATTTGAGAGAGAGATGGGAAGGATGTGCAGCAGGTTAGGGTGATCAAGGACAGGGATGTAAATGTGTTGACAGGTGCCACAAGTGTGATGGAAAGATGGAAGGAATACTTTGAAGAGCTGATGAATGAGGAAAATGTTAGAGAGCACAGAGTAGAAGAGGTGACTGTTGTGGAGCAGGAAGTAGCAAAGATCAGTAGGGATGAAGTGAGGAAGGCGTTGAAGAGTGGAAAAGCAGTTGGTCCTGATGACATGCCTGTGGAGGTATGGAAGTGTTTAGGAGTAGAGACCAGCAATGTTGTCTGGTATAGAGACAGTGGCACTGAGACAAAGACAGGAGGCAGAGCTGGAGGTAGCAGAGCTGAAGATGTTGAGGTTCTCTCTGGGAGTGACGAGGATGGATAGGATCAGGAATGAGGACATCAGAGGGACAGCTCATGTTAGATGGTTTGGAGAAAAAGCCAGGGAAGCCAGATTGAGATGGTTTGGACATGTTCAGAGGAGGGACAGTGAATACATTGGTAAAAGGATGCTGAGGTTAGAGCTGCCAGGAAGGAGGCCTAGAGGAAGACCAAAGAGGAGGTTCTTGGATGTAGTGAAGGAGGACATGAGGATAATTGGTGTGGGTGAGGAGGATACAGAGGATAGGGTTAAATGGAGGCAGATGATTGGCTGTGGAGACCCCTGAAGGGAGCAGCCCAAAAGAAGAGAAGACTTTTATATGTCATTCATTCTAAGGTCTCTGGTTGTTTTATTCTCTGTTCTTTCTGTTTGTGTTTAATAAAGTTAATACAAAATAGCATAAAGACTGGAAACAGTTAGCTTAGCATAAAGACTTTGAACTGACCTTTGACTTTGAGCTCCACCTGTTTCTTTCTCAGGAGTCTTCCCTCCCTGTAGACTGTGCAGATGAAGGTTCCTCTGTCTGTTGGATGTTTCAGGGTCAGACTGAGGTCTCCAGTTCTCAGCAGGTCTTCCTTCATCTTTGTTCTGTTTCTGTAAAACTTGTCCTGTTCTTTAGATCGTTCAGAGCTGTTCTGATACACATGGACCTTCCTGTAGTTCCAGTCCTTCCACTCCACTGTGACGTCTTCAGGCAGGTCAGCTTTGGTTATGAAGGGCAGCTGGACTGACTCTGCCCCTGATTCCACCTCCACCTGTGGGACTGAGAGGACAACAGACACAACATGAGCTGGACAGACAGCAGCAGCAGCAGCACTGACACATTTTCTGTGACTGTATGAAGTGGAGGCTCAGACGTGACTTCAGAGACACTTGTGTCCTGGCTTTTACAGAAACATGGTTGAAAGAAGCAACAACAACGAGCTGCGTATTAGCGGCTTTGGGCTTCCTGTCTGAATGGACAGGTTGACTCTCCTAACAAATCCATCCACCTGAGGTGGGCTGTGTTTTTATGTGGATGGGAAATATTACAACTCTGTGATAGTCCAGGAAATAATCTGCACCCCTGATATGGAGCTACAGACCCTCTGTGTGTCCCTTCTATTTGCCAAGGGAATTCCCCAGCTGGTCTTCACACTGGTCTACATCCATCCATCCCAGCTGAGCAACAGACTGGACTCTCTCTCCCCAGATGCTCCAAAACTCATTTTGGGGAATTTTCACATCCCAGTGTTCCCCAATAACAACCCATGGGTCACTAAAGAACTGAGAGGTGTGTTCAATAAGGAAAAGGCCATATTCTTTACAAGGAACAGTCAGGAACAGAAGGAAATGAACAGGGAGGTAAAGGCTATAATAAGGAAAGAAAAAGAAGCACAAAGAGAAAGTTGAATTCATCTCCAGCAGTGAAGACCTGAGGGCTGCCTTAAATCTGTGGCTTTATCTTTCCTGTTCAGAGATCAGATGGACAGAAGCCTGTTAAGATGGATGGTATTGATGACAAGGACCTTCAAATGTGGAGTGTTGACCCTGTGTGCCTTTTTGTTTGTTTTAATGTTTGTATTTTCTGTTCTGATTTGTTCGTTATTCCTGGTGTTCTTGACAGTTTGTTCCTTAGATAATAATCTATTATCTTTGTTTTTATTACCTGTGCAAGAGTAGCACTTACATTGTGTGCGTGTGTGTGTGTGTGCGCGCGTGTGTGAACCTCACCCAAGCTGTGCCAACCAACTGCTGGTGGATTAATAAAGTTGTCTGAAATCTGTCCCACTGGAAAAACTTTAAACTCACCTTTGAATGAAAACTTCACTTCTTTCTCCATCAGGACTCTTCCCTCCCTGTAGACTCTGCAGGTGAAGGCTCCTCTGACTGTTGGATGTTTCAGGGTCAGACTGAGGTCTCCAGGTCTCAGCAGGTCTTTCTTCATCTCTGTTCTGTCTCTGTAAAACTCGTCCTGTTCTTCAGAGCCGTCCTGATACACATGGACCTTCCTGTCATTATCATCCCTCCACTCCACTCTGACGTCTCCAGGCAGGTCAGCTGTGGTTATGAAGGGCAGCTGGACAGACTCTGCCCCTGATTCCACCTCCACCTGTGGGACTGAGAGGACAACAGACACAACATGAGCTGGACAGACAGCAGCAGCAGCAGCACTGACACATTTTCTTTGACTGTATGAAGTGAAATATTTGTAGTGGAAACAGGTCTGACTGGTTCCAGTCTGGAATCTGTCCCATTGGTCCATTTAACAGAGACAGAGTCTGTGGTGTGTGAACAACCAACAGCACAACTCCCTGTTTCTTCACTAACTTAGTGTCATTGTCAAATGTCCAGATCAAACCTTTATTTACTGGCTCTGACTGAGGATTAGTGGCCCATGATGGGACTCCACTAACTGGGAGGACAAACTGCACATTTCCATGTTTCTATGTCATTTTGGTTTGTTGACGTTTCCTTTGAGACACAAATGAACAAGGACACAGAAATGATGCCACAGAGGCTCTTTCCCCTGCAGAGCCCCCTGAAGCTGCAGTGTGGAGGAGGACTCTGCTCCCCAGACTGAAATCCACAGCAACTCTCTGCTTTAACCCACTGGGTTTGTTCATGGCTCTGACTTTGACTCTGCTTCTGCTTTTATTGGCTCTGAGTTTGAATCAGCTTTGAACTTAGTTCAGAGATTTGTTGTCTCTCGTTTTATTGATCCTGTTGTTTGTTTCAGTATCAAGGGACTGAGCTAAGGAGACTATTAATAAAATGATCCAGAAACTGGATCCTACAGAAGGAAAAGTGTCTTAAAGAGCTTGGCCAGGAATTCCATCCAAGGGACAGTATGGTGGAAAATCTACTTTCTGAACTTTGAGCAGACTTTCATGGTGACGTCTTAAAGAGCAGAGAGGGACTTTGTGCTCTGAGAGAAACAGAACAAAGAAAAGTCCACTCAACCAAAACAGAGCAAGTAAAGAGAACCCAGATGAGTCTGTGGATTGAACTGCTCCTGATGTAAACTTCATGAAAACTAAATACAGTGATGAAGCTGTAAAGCCTGAACTGAAGCGGTGTGTAAGCACAGAAGACAGGCTGAGGAGAATTAGATAAAAACAACAACAACAATCAAAGACCAGAAAAACAGCCAAAACAGTTTTCTCTGGATCCTCCAGAGCCTCAGAGTCTCAGACTGGACCACAACCTCGACAGTGCCCCCCCCCCCCAGCACCACCAATATCAGACTGACTCTATGTGGTCACCTCCATCATCATCCAGACGGCACAACAGTCTGTGGTTTCTGGTTTCTGGGGGTTTCCCTGTTTCCAGCTGGACCAGAGGGTCCACTGCTGAGCACCATGGTGGAAGCAGCAGGTCCTCAGAGACCACAGCTGGTTTCTGTCTATGGTCAGAGGCTGATATCAAAGAAGCCAGGACTCATGGGCCTCACCTGAAAGACTCTGGTGAGAAGCTGTCTGATGAACTAACCATCTTCTGCCAAGAGTTCAGTCCCACTGTGGCTGAACTGAAGCATCTTCTCATGTTGCTGCCTGAGCTTATCACAAAGACTGGAAACAGTTAGCTTAGCTTAGCATGAAGACTTTCAACTGACCTCTGACCCAGAGCTTCACTTGTTTCCCTTTCAGGACTCTTCCTTTCCTGTAGACTCTGCAGGTGAAGGTGTTTGTGTCTCTGACTGTTGGAGGTTTCAGGGTCAGACTGAGGTCTCCAGTTGTCAGCAGGTCTTTCTTCATCTCTGTTCTGTTTCTGTAAAACCTGTTCTGTTCTTCACGTTGGTCAGGGCCGTCCTGATACACATGGACCTTCCTGTCATTATCATCCCTCCACTCCACTGTGACGTCTCCAGGCAGGTCAGCTGTGGTTATGAAGGGCAGCTGGACAGACTCCGCCCCTGATTCCACCTCCACCTGTGGGACTGAGAGGACAACAGACACAACATGAGCTGGACAGACAGCAGCAGGTGACTGTGATCTCTCTCTGATCCACACATGAAGCTTTTAAAACTCTGATAGAGCAGATTGGACTGGGTCTAACAGAATTTCTCCTCTAAATCCAGAACTGAAGACTGGGGCAGTTAGCTTAGCTTAGCATAAAGACTGACCTTTGACTTTCAGCTCCACTTGTTTCTCCATCGGGTCTCCTCCCTTCCTGTTGTAGACTCTGCAGGTGTAGGTGTTTGTGTCTCTGCCTGTTGGATGTTTCAGGGTCAGACTGAAGTTTCCAATTTTCAGCAGGATTTTCTTCATTTCTGTTCTGGTTCTGTAAAACTCGTGCTGTTCTTCAGGTTTGTCAGAGCCGTCCTGATACACATGGACCTTCCTGTTGTCCTTGTTCGTCCACTTCACTGTGGAGACTTGAAGCAGGTTAACTAAAGCTCTGCAGGGCAGCTGGACAGACTCCGCCCCTGAGTCCACCTCCACCTGTGGGACTGAGAGGACAACAGACACAACATGAGCTGGACAGACAGCAGCAGGACTGACAGGAACAGCAGCTCCCTGTTCCATCCTTCTCTAACAGAAACCAATGGAAACTAGTTTGTGAATGAAGACATGTTTCATTGTTCCTGACATTTGGAGCAGTTCCCAAAGAACGAGTCAGGAACCAATCAGATGAATGAATCAGTAACAGTGTTCCTGAAGAACTGACTCAGGGACTGTGCAGTCCATGATGACAAAGGACTGAGTCCAGACTCTGAGACTCTGTTAGTGAGATTATTGGGAAACTACAGTTACAGACAAAATCCAACAATTACACAGCTGGATAGAAAAGGTCAGAAACAACAAGAACATGTTTGTTGTCTGGTCCCATTGGACTGGAACTGGACTAATGACTGCAGTGTTACTGAAGTCCAGGTTTCAGTCCTGATTGAGGATCATCAGCAGCTACTTATTAGAGACTGATTCATTCTCTGTTTGGTCCTGAAATGAGCTGAGACACAGTCAAAGATCAACTACAGGAAACATGGTAACCAGCCGCATTATGGGTAATGTAGTAGTGACATACCTGTCCTGAAGTAGTAACAATATATGAAGAGACCCACAGCAACAGCAAGAACCACAAGAACCACAGACACAGCATCAAGACCTTTGGCCCAGGGTGGAAATGGATCTGTGAAGAAGAGAAACATAAAGAACAACATGACCTCTGACCTGTACCTACAGTTGTGACCTCTGACCTGTACCTACAGCAGGTGTTGGTGCTGACCTTTGACCTGAAGCTCCACATCTGCCAGTCTTCGTTCGTTTCCAAACGCTGTGATGGTGCAGGTGTAGTTGCCGCTGTCAGAGAGGCGGGGTTTTCTCAGAGTGAGGCTCAGGTCTCCAGTGATCAGAGCGTCAGTTTTCATCGACGTTCGATCGCTGTAACGCTGGTTTTGGTCTGTGAGGTCATCACCTTTTGGGTAGCACTGGTGGATGGTTGAAGGCTTGAGGTCGTAGCGGCTCCACACCACTGTGGGGTTCATAGGTAGTGAAGAGATCTGACAGGGCAGCAGGACTGACTCCGCCCACTCATACACCTCTACACTTAAGGCATGCTGGGAAACTGAGGACACAGAGACAGAAACGTGCATCAGTGGTTCAAACTGGACTCAGATGTTGTTGCTGACTAACACTTGAACAAACCAAATGAGGACCCTCGGTAACCATGGTGAAGTGTGAGGATGCTCTGTTCTCCTTCACACACGTGTCACATTATAAAGAGTTTGGATAAACACTGATTGTTCTGTAGCTGCTGTGGAGCTGGAACAGACTGTTGTTCCAGAGGTTTTTCAAATTAAAGCCAGATTCTAGTGAAGCAGTGAAGGGGATTATGGGTAAGCACAGCTGGCTGAGGCTGACGGACACCTGACGCCTACGTCTCCCAGATCTCAGCAAACCTCAGTGGAGTCCTGCATGCTGATTGGCTGATCTGACTTCCTGCTGGGAGGAGGTGGCGTTGGACTAGCAGCAGGAGGGAACAGCTCATGATTTTCTCACCTGTTTCTGCTGCTTCCACCTTTTCTGTACTTTGTGGTTTGATCGGCCCCGATCGGCCTGATTGATCACACGAGTATAAAGCAACAGCTACTGGACGGAGACGCAGGTTCACATACAGGAAGTGACACAGATGTGTAATAACTGAGTGACGATCAGGTCAAAACTGTTTTTACAGACTCACCTGAGAAGATTCTCCTCTGATCCTTATACGTCTTGTTCACAGAGCATCACTAGAATTATTATTTTACTTTGGGTATGTTTCTATTGATGGCACTGACCTCTGACCTGTAGCTCTACATTCATCCTGCTCAGTTCTACTCCCTTCCTGTGGACAGTGCAGGTGTAGTTGCCGCCGTCAAAGATGTTGGGTTTTCTCAGAGTCAGGCTCAGGTCTCCAGTTTTCAGAGCCGCAGTTTTCATCGACGTTCGGTTCCTGTAAATCTGGTTTTGTCTGGTCAGATCATCACCGCTCGGCAGACGTACATGAACAATCCAGTCCTTGAGCTCCTCTCGGCTCCAAACCACCTTGGACCCCTTAGAAACAGAGACACTGACCTGGCAGGGCAGCAGAACAGACTCCGCCCCCTCATACACCTCCACACCTGAGGCATGCTGGGAAACTGAGGACACAGACAGAAGTGTGGGTCAAGTCTCAGGTAAGTCAACACATCAAGTCCACAGAGACAACACAGGGAATCAAACCAACATTTGGGAGGCCAAAGAAGGACTTTGGTCCCTTTGAGGACAACAGGGTTTGACAGCACCATGTTTAACCGTCGGGATGAAGTTTATAGAGTTATTGATTATTATTTATCGATCAGGGACACTCGCTTCCGTGACCCCAACAAATGTGGTGACCATCGACGGTCTGCCTTAAGGGTCTGAGGACTGTCCTGGTCTGAAGATCCAAGTCGAAACACCTACACCTGGACCCTGCAATTGGACGGTGGGAACCAGGACTTTAACAAATTTAGGGCCAATAGTCCACAACGGGACCCGCACAAACATGGCGGAGGAGGCAAATAACAGAGGCCTGAACTGGGTGTGAGGGTCGGGGTTAGTCCTCCTGGTTAACCTCGACCTCGTGTCTGCGCACGAATCATCCGACATGCTGGACCGAACCGAACCGAGCCCGGACCGTCAGGCGGAGAACTCACCGGACAAGAGGCTCAGAAACACCAAGAACATCTTCATCTTCTGTAAAAACCACAAAAGGTCCCGGTAGACCCGCTGCTACCGGACCAGGTTCGGGTTATTGGACCACAAACTCCCCCTGAAAAACGGACGCGCCAACAAAACTTTGCTTTCGATTTCAACAGGAAGTCCGCTGTTCTGCAACACGCCTTCAAAATAAAAGCCTCAACATATTGGCGTTCCTACACATTAAAAGCCGCTGCTCCCTCGGGCCTTCTGTTGTGTTGAGAACAACTATAGACATGAAACACAGATGTAAAAATGTATTTTATGTGTCTATGAGAACAACTATGTTGATTTATTCCCTGTCCGTTCTGAAGGAGGAAGGAGTCCTCACCTGTTGCTCTTCCAGAGGTTCATTTCCTTGATCCCATTCCTGGGTCTAAGGACTGAGGGGGTCCAGACTGTAAAGCCACTGGAGGCAGATTTGTGAAAAGGGTCCTGCTGTTTCCACCATGTTTATTTCCTGTCTTATATGTGACAACAGCACTGACGTTTCTACTGTGAAATGATCATTTTACGTGACATTGATGTAAAACTAGACAATAACCAGGTAACTGGCTAAATGTCAGTGTGATTCATTTATATTGTAGACCAGGACAACTGAGCTCTGTTTGCTGCAGTGAGACAAGTCTGTGCACGTTGGTGTGAAGATGTTTTAAAGTGTAAAGCATCATATTTAAACTAACACATGTAGAACAGTCTAGAGGTTGAGTCATGGCAACTGGACTTCTTGTTTTTAGGTTTTGGGTCCCAGGTTGGTTTCACTCCACCTCTAGACCCATAGGCTCATAAGGTGAACTATGTAAACCAGGTGACAGTCGTTAGACCCACAGTCCTGAATTGGTTTCACACCTGGTCTGAATAGGATCTAATGGACTCATGTGACCCCTATGAACATAGTTTGGTTCTCTGATAGTTCTGAACATTGTTCTCTACACTGGGACTTTCTGAAACACCTGCTACATAGGGAATGGGACCAGGTGTTTCCTCTGTGGATCTTGAGGCTCAGCTGTGTCTCTTGTTTTCCTGCCTGATGTGGATGTTGCCCTGTTGAAGGTCCACTTGGGGCAGCCACAGGTTTTGAGGGCTGTCTTCCAATGACTATCCTCCTTTCTCTTGGCCTCCATAGACGTAGGGATGTTGTTAGCTCTGTGGCGTAAAGTCCTGATGACTCCTAGTTTGTGTTGCATTGGGTGATGGGAGTCAAATAGCAGGTGGATCAGAGGGATCACCTGAGTCCACTATTAGATCTATTAGATCCTAAGGACCCTCACCTGTGCTCACTGTCCCCTAACAAACCTATTCAGACTTGGGGTGAAAGGTAAATCTGAGACCCCCACCAGCTTCCCCTTAAATTGAAGGAGCCTCTGGATTAATGATGAAACGTTTTAACTCAACTACTAAAAGTCCAGTTGTCCTGACTCAGTCTCTAGATAAGTTCACCTGGACGACTGAGAGTCTTCAGACATTTAAACAGTGCACCTCCAAACAGTGGACTGCAGAGGGCAGCCTACTGAAGAGGATGTTCCTGTCAATCTGGTCCTGTGTTTGATTCTACAGCCTGTTCATTGGTTCTGCCTGGGACTGGTCTGTGAACAAACTACACCTCTACCTAAATTTCTCTTCTGCAGTTAATCAAGTTTATGTCATCTAGTATTTCTCCAATAGCTGACACAAGTCCAGGAGACACTGATAGTTACAGACAGAACAGAAACCACATCAGACCAACAAACATCCCTGAAAATGAACTGTCACACTGTTACATATAAACCCTACATGTACAGACAGGTGACCAAGGAAGACCTGAATAAATGAGAGGTCTTTTCTGGGACCTTGACCCTTCAGGACACAAGGGGGAACTGAACAGTTGTATGAGGATGAAAATGATGTGAATCAGATGCTGTGACTCTCACAGTCACATCTCCACCAGCTGAACAGCTGTAGAGAGGTTGGACTGATGTGTTACAGCAGCGCCATCATCAAAACACCAGCTCAGGGAAAAGCTTTAGAAGAACCATGTTGATGGTTTGATTGATCAGGCTGCAAATGTAAAATTTTAGTTATTCAGAGCCAGATGTGTGTTACTGTAGGTGTTGTACGGGAGGTGTTTCTATATTTTTGTCCTCCTTATATTATAATATATAATGTGAAAACAAACAGGTTGGACAGACTATATCCAATATAATACAGGAACAGGAAACCAGGTAACACAGCACAAAGCTCCAGAAAATGAGGAGCAGCCTGATGAACATTGGCAGCACAAGCTTTGCTCAGAAAAACAACAAACACAAAAATAAATCCTTATAATACCTGCAGTGTGTGTCCTCAGTCCAGAGTAGACAGTATCTTGGTCAGCACGGTGTTTGTCTGGAAGAGAAACAAAGATGGTTCAGTCTGATCAAATAGAAAACCAGTCTAGAGGAGGATTTCTACGAAGCTCCAGGGACTGACAGTCGTCTCATATCTAAAATGAATACCCAGGGCCCTGTCTACCTTCAGTACCACGACCAGATCCTCTTCACCAACATCCTTGAGAACCCTGTGTCCCTTAGTGTCAGACTATACTGGGTCAGGAAGAACATAAACATCAGACATGGTTATGAAAAACACATGAGTCTTAGTGAATCAACCTGTAAATGAAAACCTGTGGAACCTGAAAAACCAAAAATACAGTGAGAAACAATAACAATCATAATCAGTGACAATAATCAATAATCAGTAACAATAATCAATAATCAGTGACAATAATCAGTAACATAATCAATAATCAGTGACAATAATCAATAATCAGTAATAATAATCAATAATCAGTGACAATAATCAATCATTCAAACTCATTTATCCACATGTTTTGAGAAATATGTTGTGTGTCTTCCTGAGGAGGTTCAGCCCTTGTCAGACGTCTGTCAGGTCGTCCACCTCCTCTGGAAACATCTTGGATTCTTTTCATAGATTCTGGTTCAGACTTTAATAATGAACAAGCTGATTCACTTTCAAGCTTCACAACATTAATGTGAATCAACTTTGATCACACGTTTTATTCATTTTGAAACAACGGGCCAGACTTTGTCTGACACCAAATCCAGGAGCACAGGAGTTCCACAAAGCTGGTGTGGTGTCACCAGCATTATTCACGTTGTTCACACACGACTGTAGGAAAACACATCCTGGCAAGTCTCTATGGAAATATGCTGATGAGAGTCACCCTGAGCCTGCTACACAAGGACAGGGACACACTCCTCTGCTCTGATGAGATCAATGCTGTTAGCCAGCCACGCCAACCTTATTTATAAAGCACCTAACCAACAGGAAGTAGTGACCAAAGTGCTAAACAATAGGATCATTAAGAACAAGAACACAAATCAAAAGTACGTAAAACAATAAAAACAATAAAACATTTAAAAGTAATCAAATCAAATCAAACCTCACTCTGGGTTAAAGGCCAAAGTAAGAAGGTTTTTATTTCTTTTATTACCTGGTGAGACTCCAGTCACCTGATTTCAAATGTAGCCAAAACACAGGAAGTGACCACAGACCCAAGACAGGTGGTTATTAAGAACTGATTATTAAGAATCAAGTCACTGCTCAGGTTTCTTCTTATAGATGTTTAGGTGTTCATGCTGACAGCACTCTGACTGGGAAAACAACTCTTGAAAAATGAAGTAACGACCTGCAGCAGAGACTGTTTTCTCAGGAGACTGAGGCCGTGTGGACTGGACTAACCAGGAATGATGATGGTTAATCCAGCCACACTGGATCACAGCATCATATGACTGTGGCAACGTGACTGTCCAAATGACAAACTGACCCATATCCAGAAATGTGCAATGAAAATAACTGGACTATGCCACCATGGACACTGTCTGAGAGCACAGTCCTGAAACAGGCAACAAAAGTCAAGGCAGAACCATGAACGGACTGTGACATATGTGGTCCAAGACAAAGTTCCCTTTGGGGACAATAAAGTATATTCTATTCCATTCTGTTCTGCAGTGTCTGTGAGGACCAACATGATCCGTCCACACATGAACCTGTTCTGTTTCTCGTCTGCAGCTGGTACCAAAGTCACTTCCCTGCCTCAGACGGGGTCAGGTGGATTTAGTCTGTGCTGCTTCATACTGGTCTGATGAGTCCAGCAGAGGGAGCTGTCTGCTTGGACCAGTTTAAATGCTGCCTGACGGAGAGTTAACAAATCTGGTCTAAGCAGTGAGAACAGAACCAAAGGACTGTTTGTGGCAGTGTATATATTATATACTCACATTTCAGACCATGACTCTGTGTGATGCTCCATCATGGAGCAGGTAGACACACAGGAAACATTGTCCTGTTCCTGGAACATGTTCAGGGCTCTGATAGAAAAAGGCCTCAGGAGTTTTCTTCACATTCATGGTTATTGACTTTCCCTGTCACCCAGAAACACTGTTGAGACTTTATATCATGGAGCAGGTAGCAAACAGCCCAAACAGCTGAAGGTCCAGTCCATGTTCAGGGTTAGTAATGAAAACATGACCAGTCTCGCCCAAACAGACGTTCAGAGAAAACGCAGCAGGTTCCTGTTTCAGAGAAACGTTCAGAGTCAACACAAAGTGTCTCTGGGTCTTTATACAGGGATGATAAAATCAGTTCAACACTGTTTGTCAGAGACTTTAAAACATGTTTGATTGTTGGAGACGCCTTAAAGGATTAGTCTGGACCAGTTCCTATAAGTGACTGCAGTCTGATGTTGGAAACATGTGATGCAGCCTTTATAATGCAGAGAAGGACAAATGTCATATCCCTGAATTATTCTGAAGACATTCATGTGAGCATTGACTGAGTGAAGACATGAACTGTTGTGTCTTTAATCTGAGCCAGTCTGCAGGTACCTCCTCCACCTACACTCCACCCTGAGGTAGAAAACAGGACCAGGCTGTTTCTGCAGCTCACACAGCATCTTGTTAATCCACTGACTCTGACTAAACCTCAGAAAAGTTTCCAGTTCAGACTCAGAGCGGCGGCTCTTCCAAGGGGACTTGGAAACTTATTTCAGAACGTTTGTGGATCGGCGGGACCAGACGACAGAAGAGAAAATGCCTGTTAAAGAAATTGCGTCATTGCTGAGTCTTTGTCTCTCAGTGAGTTTCGTGGTCTGTATGACTGGAGGTGAGTCCTGTTTATCCAGTCTGCATTTTGTGTTTGTGGTCCTGCAACAGTTCATTTGGAATAATATTGTTTAAAATCTTAAATGGAGGCAGAATTAGCCAATCAATCAATCAATCAATCAATCAATCAATCAATCAATCAATCAATCAGTCAGTCAGTCAGTCAGTCAGTCAGTCAATCAATCAGTCAGTCAGTCAATCAATCAGTCAGTCAGTCAGTCAGTCAGTCAGTCAGTCAATCAGTCAGTCAGTCAGTCAGTCAATCAATCAGTCAGTCAGTCAGTCAGTCAGTCAATCAATCAGTCAGTCAGTCAGTCAATCAATCAGTCAGTCAGTCAGTCAGTCAGTCAATCAATCAGTCAGTCAGTCAATCAATCAGTCAGTCAGTCAGTCAGTCAGTCAGTCAATCAATCAGTCAGTCAGTCAGTCAATCAATCAGTCAGTCAATCAGTCAGTCAGTCAGTCAGTCAGTCAATCAATCAGTCAGTCAGTCAATCAGTCAATCAGTCAGTCAGTCAGTCAGTCAGTTAATCAATCAGTCAGTCATATGTCCATGGGTCTTTGGTCTCTTTATGCCACTGTGGCAGTGAAACAGCGCCCCCAACAGGCTGTTTTGGTGTCAAACTTCAATCCTCAATGCAAACTGTCACCTGCTCATCAAGGCGGGTCTCTGCCTGTATCTGCTATGACCCTGACCCTCTACCCTGCCTCTGATTGGCTAACTCAAACCGTAAGCTTGACCAATCCAGGCAGAGTCCACAGACTGTCTGTGCTGTCTGCAGCAATGATGTCTATATTTATGTATAAGGTTCTGAGCAGATAGAACATCAGCAGTGCTGCTGGTTTACAGAGCAGGACCTGTAGGTCTGCAGATAATGTTTGCAGATGAGCAGCAGCTAATGCTAATGAGACTTTCACAGACCCTGGGCTAACTGACAGCAGAGTCAGACAGGTCGTAGACTGTCCCTTTACAGAAACACAGACAGGCCTCAGGTCTGTACTGAGGTGGTTAGATGCATCATGTGCCTGTTTATGCTGCAGTGGAGTTTTCCTCAGGTGTTAATAAAACCCCTGTGGTCTAAGGAGGCTCCAAATATTTGACTACATCTATAGAGCGTTAGTTTCTGTAAGGCTTGTTTATGTTTGTATGGGCTGTGGATCCTGCCTCCTACTGAACACCTCCAAGGACCTCCAAGGATCCAGTATAACCAGTAAGACACAGTGTGACCCTGCCAACTAATATGCTGATCCTGAAATGAGCTTCTGCTTCAGATGAACTTTATTTCAGTCTTGTGGACAGTATTTTAAAGATGATCGGCCTTCGCTCCTTTGTACCCGTTCAAATAAAAAGTTCATTAGGACTCAGAGCAGCAGGTTTCTCTTGGGCCCCTTTGGAGGCTCCACCCACAGGTTGGAAAGCACTTCAATGAAAATGTGGTTGGTTCTTAGATGTAAATAGATCGTCATGTTTTCTAAGTGTTGATTAAAACATCACAGTCCGAAAAACGGCCTAAAAACATGTGGAGTTTAACGTATGTGGACAAAAACAAGTTATTAACATGACCAAAGGATTGTTTTAATACATGCTGCATTTTACTGGTTATACTGGGCTTCTTCAGCTACGTCGACTGGTAGAAATGAACAGAGCAGGTCACTGATTCATGTTCAAACATGATCCACAGCGTCTGACAGTAACAAGACATCAGTCACTGATTGATGGGAGAAGGTGGTTGTTTCAAACGTCCATGAGCTGCACATCTAGATTTACTGTTGTTCTGTTTGTATTTGTTCTGACTGTTACAGCAGCAGGTTTGGTGTTCAGGCCAGACTGAATGATGCAGATCCAGTTCCTGCTGGCCCCCGCGACCCAGTTCAGCAGAGACCAATATGAAGTTACACCTGGACCCTCTAACCTCTCTGCTCTCTGTCTGTTCCTCTGTTCTCTAGGTCAGAGAACCATCACAGCTGAACCTGGAGACACTGTCACTCTGCCATGTCGAGCTCCCAGCAGCTCAGAGATCTCATATTTAGAATGGGACAGACCTGATCTGAAATCAGGTTATGTCTTCTTGTACCGCAGTAAAAGGTTTCATCCAGACATCCAGCATCCATCTTTTAAGGAGCGGGTGGAGCTGAAGGACTCACAGATGAAGGATGGAGACTTGTCTGTGACTCTGAAGAATGTGACGTTTAATGACACTGGGACATACAAGTGTTATATCTTTAAGGAAGAAGTAATGTGCATGAGGCAACGACCTAAGCTCATCAGCACCGTCCACCTGAGAGTAGTTCCAGCAGGTGAGTGTGTGTTTGTCTGAGCAGCAGAGCTGAAGCTGCTTCCTGGTTGTTGATGTGAGACCAGATGTTTGTGTTTTCTCCAGATGTTGTTGATGAGACTTTGTAGAAAACAGCTGGATGAGTGATGTGGTCAAAGTGCAGGAGATAATGTCTGACAGGAGTTTGTTCTGTTCTTCAGTCATCACCTACCTGACACCTCACACCTGTTCTCTCCTGCAGGTCACAGAGAGGGTGGAGGAGACGAGGACGAAGGAGACGAGGATGGAGGAGACAAGGATGGAGGAGACATGGATGGAGGAGACAAGGATGGAGGAGACAAGGATGGAGGAGACAAGGATGGAGGAGACACGGATGGAGGAGACACGGATGGAGGAGACAAGGATGGAGGAGACAAGGATGGAGGAGACAAGGAAGGAGGAGACAAGGGTGGAGGAGACACGGATGGAGGAGACACGGATGGAGGAGACACGGATGGAGGAGACAAGGATGGAGGAGACAAGGATGGAGGAGACAAGGGTGGAGGAGACACGGATGGAGGAGACACGGATGGAGGAGACACGGATGGAGGAGACAATGATGGAGGAGACAAGGATGGAGGAGACATGGATGTGGATAAGACTGAAAAAGTAACACAGGAGGAAGGAAGTTATGGACTTGTTGGACTGGCAGTGGGTCTGACAGTTTTTGTTGCACTTTTTGTTTCTGTCATTGTGTTCCTGAAACGTTGGAAGCCCATACAAACCTCATACCAACGGGCTCCTGAGGAACCAGAACCAAAGGTGTCAAATATCTCAGTGTAACATATTTCCAAACCAGAACATGTGTGATACCTGACAAATACTGTTTGATTTTTTCATTTCATGTGACACTTTTTCACTGAGCTTATCTCTGAGTTTTGTATTTTGACATCAGCCTTTAGGAGGCAGGATCAGCTGCAAAGATCAATCAGTGAGAAATACTGTAACACTAAGTCTCTTTCCTTAAGGTGAACTAACAAACACTCAGCAGCACAGTATACAACTGCATCGTCTGCATAGAAATGAATTTTGATCTGCTCACTAACTTCTGGTGAAAAACAGCCTTTACAGAAAAAAGTATGAGCCACTTAAGGAGACAAACCTGCAGTGTGTGTTTGTTGTTTATTGTTGCTGTTCTTTTCTCCTTCATACCTTAAAAACCTCATATTACCATATTATCTCAGTACAGCACTTAAGATTGCAGGTTTACTTGTGGTTCCCAGGGTGTGTTCCTGTTCTTTTCTCTCTCCCCAACCAGTCGAGGCAGATGGCCGCCCAAACTGGCTCTGCTGGAGGTTTTTTCTTCCGTTAAAGGGAGTTTTTCCTCTCCACTGTCACCAAGTGCTGCTCATAAGGGATTTGTTGGGTTTTTAGTTTTTGTAAAGTGTCTTGAGATGATTTGTATTGTGATTTCTATTGTGATTTTTACACAAATAAAATTGAGTTGAATTGAATTGACTCGACTCTTAATTAAACACTTTACTGTCATTAACCACTTTGACCAGTTTCAGAACAAGCTGCAAAGGTTTGGTCCTTTTTATCTGTCACCTACAGAAACAATGTGATGTTCACAATGTTTCTGAATTCAGAGGGTGGAGCCTAAATGATGATGGTTTGATTAATCTGGTCAATTGTTAATTCCACGTTGTGTCTGCTCTCCTGTGTATGAATAAATAAACTAAAGGAAATGTGTGAAAACAGGGAGTGTCTGATTTGACATATTTCATAAGGCGTCTGTGTGCAGAGGGTGTTGTTTACCAGAAGGTGGATCTGAACCGTTGGACCTTTTGTTTGTGTCTAATCTGTGGGTGTATGAGGACGTGTCTCAGCCTGCAGAGCTGATCAGCTGTTTTTGAATCAGGCAGCAACAAGCAGGTTAGAAAGTTACAGTCAGGGTTTAAACCCAGGTGGATCCAGGGCCTTTCTGTGTGGAGTCTGCATGTTGTTGTGACTGGCTGCTGATCTGTCCAGGGGTGACCCACCTCTCACCCATTGCATGCTGGGATTGGAATTAACATCATGTTATTTACAAAAGTCATGAGCTCAGACCCTGATGAAAAGTCTGGAAACCTGGAAAAGTCCTTGAAACAGTCATTTTAAAATATGTTACCTGAAAAAACTGATGATGCAAAATCCTCTGAATCTTTGTTTTTCCCTTTTCAATAGTGACATAAAATTAAAGCCTTAAGAAACAAACTGCTGAACTGGTTTATAGTGACTGTTGTTGTGTGTTTCGATGGGAAACAGCTGCCGGTGACGCCCATGTTACTGGTGTGGACTGTGCTTCCCCCTAGTGGTCACAAAATGAGGCTTTATGAAGATCTGAACCTTTTTGAACCACTGTCAAAAACCGGTTCACTCCTCGAAGCTTCATTCAGTGCACCCATGGGTGACATCTACTGGCAACACCGGTTGTCGTGCAGCCACATGAAGCTTTTCAAAGTGACGCACCTTTGATGTGTGATATGAGACTGAACTCATGTTGTGACTGAAATGACCTGACAGCCTCATTTTCTCTGTCTCTGGTGTTTGTGACCCACATTAACAATGACCTGCCTGAGTCCTTCTCTCTATGGAATAATGGTCTAAGACAAAACTACACATTTGGAGATGGGCTTGGCATTGTTGATTCTGAATTACAGCCTATGGAGGTAACATCACTGCTGCCCCCTGCTGGCAGAAACATCAGAAGTGTCTGATGGTCAGTAATCACTGGTTATATTGACATATAGTGAATTTATTGTTCATCCACAGTTTGACGTCTAACAGCTCTTCTCATGTTTCTACCTGCTGCTTGAAATGGTTTTATGTTTAGAGAACAGAGCACAAACACCAGCACAGCTTTGTTCCACAGATCTACCTGTCGACTTGAACTCGTTTGTGTTACGTTAAATGGACCAATCACGTTTCTTCTCATCTGACTATTACCAGGGCATGCTGGGTAAGTAGTGCCCCCCCCCCCCCCCCCCCTCCAGCCTATGGACGTGGATCTGACTTCCTGATTGCACTGCTGTAAACAAGGATCCAGGATTTTCCAGCAGATGATGTTTTTCATGAGTTTTTACGTGTCTCTCCTGCACGTTGTGATGGACTGAGACTGATAAACTGAGATGATGAGAGTCTGATTGACTTTAAAGGCATTTGAAATGTTCTGTACTGTAGTATTACCGTAGTATCTCTGTAACTATAATAATAAGTAATCCACCCTGAGTTGGAAGTGTCCTTCCAATCAGTCCAACCAGCACAGCACCAGCTGCTGCTGGACTGGACACGACCCGAAGTGTCAGTGAGCAGTAAAGGCTGTGGACTGTAGTGTTACTGTAGTATCACTGTAACTATACTATAATAATGTATAAATAATATTATATATATATATATATATATAAATAATAGAAGATAAAAATGCAGTTTTTCTTTTGTCTCCATCTGCCTCGTCCTAATGAAACTGAGGCTGTTTTGTCCTGTGTCTTTAATAAATGTGTGAACCTGAATTTTCAGTCTCCAATTCAAATCTAGTGACAGCACAGGAAACAAAGTGTGTTATTGTACTTCAGTCCAGCAGGGGGCAGCACAGGACACACTGTCCCAGCTGCTGCTGCTGCTCAGGCCATGGAGACAGACATGAACCAAAGCCGAGCAGAAAACACCCAAATCAGGCCCAGACAAGGACATGGGGTGTCCAGCTGTGACCAGGCCTGGAAACACATCTGGATCTGCTGCAGCTTCTCCCTCTCTGAGTCCTGATTGTGTGTTGCTGTTTTCTGGTGTTGCCACTGGATGGCGCCGTGGCCTCGTTGGACTGTTGGTCCTGATCTCATCAGTAAAGTCCAAAGGGAAGGAGCAGCTGGTGAGGAAGGACTGAAGCAGCTGTGAGAGTCCTGGACTGATGGATTTCCTCTGGTTGTCAGGGAGTGATGGGGGGAAACTCTCTGAAACAATCCCAGTGAAGCTGCTGTGTCAAAGGGTTTGATCCAGGTCAAATGGTGCCACCTGCTGGTCGACTCTTGGTGCTGTATTTGTGTGGATGGATTTAATGTGGACCTGCTGATTGGAATCTGAACGGACTGGTCCTAAGAAGAAAGAGGCTCTGCAGCAGCTACACAACATGATTCATCTACATGGCAGCAGATTTTCTTCTTCTGCAGACTTTAACTGTGACAGAGACACGACCCTGACGCAGCTTTGAGTCACAGATGACAAGCGGTCAGAAGAAGAAACAGCTGGAGGAAAGTGAGCGTGCACATCTGTATCCTTCAGCAACATCAGCTTTCCACTGTCAGACCAACATTTGTCTTCCAAGTCCAACAGTCCTGAAGGTTTTTATAGGACGTCACTGTCACTGATCAGTTTCTTCAGCTCACACTAGAAATGTGGCTCAGTCATTATATGTTTCCTACTTTATTGTTTCAGCTTCAGCAAATAACCGACTTTCTATCTGCTGTGCACAGAGGACTGAACCTGGAGTTTCTGATCCACACACCTTTGGTTCCTGCATCACATCCTCATCCTTCTCTTCTGCTGCCTCTCACACACTTCTCCTCCTTCTTCTTCTCCTTCTTCTTCTCCTTCTTCTTCTTCTTCTTCTTCTCCTTCTTCTTCTCATTTTCCTGTAACTGTTTTGTTCTCAAAGTGTTTTCTCTTTGTAAATAAACAGTTTTTCAATAAAATATCCACATATGTGTTTTCAGTGAGGCTTTTATTTTGAAATTACTGTCTGGATTTATGTTTATGTTTTTTTCATCCATAATAAAAACAACCAACCTGCATGTGTGAAGAGGATGATGATCTTCCTCTGTCATTATAAATCTGATAACAATGAATGGGATTTTCTTCCAGCCTTAGAATTTATCAATAATCTGACAGGATAACTAGCACCGCAACCGGAAATTACCTATGGATCAGCCTGAGCCAATCACCAGCCCGGAGCCGTGCGCAGTGGGCGTGGCCGTCAATCACGGCTTTTTAAACTCTGAGCGCCAGGTGCTCAGGTGTTGTCCAGGTGCTCAGCCCGTTGATGCTGTACAACCAAGACCCGAACCTTTTCTCCCTTGTCGGCCCAAACACGTCGGTTTGGAGCCGGATCAAGAAGGACCAGCACCTTGACCATTAAACCCGAAGAAGAAGAAGAAGCTGAAAGGAGCGAACAGGTGCGGAGGCAGAGACGATAGAAACCTGCAGACAAACGTCATATTCACCTGAACAGAGCTGTGTCTGCAGGGCCAGGGACCCAGAGTCCGGCAGAGCTGAGACACCGAGCGTTTCTTTAGCAAAGACACTTTGTTGGTGCGACCCTCCCTCATTGTTTGTCTGCACCTGCTACAGGTGCGTCAGGTGCGTGACGCCCCAACACGCAGAGCAGCGTGGCCGCATGGCGGACTGAGCTTCAAGGCCTTTAGGCTCAAAGTGCCTCCTTAAAACCACGTCGGACCGAGACCAGACATCGGGTCTGCAATTTGTGGATCCATAAGGGCCCTGAAGACTCGTGGACTAAGGTGAGCTTGTCCTTTAGGCCAGTCAGGTGGAAAAACCTGTGGCGGCTCAGTGTGACGCAGTTTTAGCCATGAGCCCTGTTAGCAGGCCCACCGACGGTCGGTTGTCCTGGGCCCACAATGACCCACTAAGTTTTCCATAAGCTGCTGGAATCATTAGTCCAAATCCAGTTTATTTAGTAGCCTGGTCATAAAAGCTGGTTTTTATCTTTCTGGGTTTTCTTGGTTCAAACTATTTGACTTTCCTTCATATCAAATAAAGAAATAAATGAAGAAACAAACAGAAACAGTCCAAACAGGAAGTGACAGCAAAGACATTGAAGATGAAACTAGTTGAAGCTCATTATTATTCAGGAGACCAGGTCAAGTGTCCGTTCAGTTCACATCAGCCTTGGACATGATCTGGTTCTGGCCCTGAAAGACCCAGGGGGGACCTGCCTGTCGGTTTGGGTTAGAGCCACAAACTGGAGCTGCACTGGGGGTTTTCAGGGCCCAGTATAGAGTCGAGCAGGTGCTCAGACCCAGTCTCACCTGAGTTTTGGGTTGATGTAGCAGCTCAAAGTGCAGAGTCTGAATGAGGCCGTGCTCACTCTGAGCAATAAATGAAGCAAACTCCTGGACCCCATGAGACCAGACTGACTGTTGTCCTTTCTCTTTCCAGATCCCTGTCCAATGTGAGGTCTGCCAAATAGTAAGGACGTTGTTTTCTTGTCATACTTGGCCGCCATGACTCTGTCTCTGTCCTGTCCTGGCCCCTGGGCCAAAGTGAAGCCTGTAGTGGTTGTTTTAGTGGTTTCTGTGCAGGACTTAGGGTCAGGGTCTTTCTCTCCCGTCATGAGGCCTGTGTTCAGGTTCTTGGTGCTACAGGTCAAATGTCGAACATGGTCATGGTGCCATGGGTGCTCTCTCCTTCCCTCCCCCACCTTCCAGTCATGGCGGCCTTGTATCGTCTTTAAAATCCTCTGTGCGATCTAGCACCTGTCCTTAACTCTATCCTTATTTTTTATTTTTGCCACCAAGCCCATGAGCCGCCAACATCCAGTCTGTCCCATCAAATGGCTGCCCATAGTCAGGTGAGAGCAGCCGTCTGTGGTTTGTCGTCAGACCAGTGGCAGATGTTTGGATGTTTGTCTCAGCCTGTTGTTTGGAAGGTGTTGTGTCATTGAGGGCTGAGCTTAGTGTGACCTCTGTCTCTTTCTGCCCCAAGATGGCCCCTAAAAAATACTAAAATAAAAAACTAAACAGAAACACAAACAGCTTTTAAAAAACAAGTCTAGATAACCAGTGTGGCCATTAGAACAATGCGTCGTTACTAAAAGGCTCCTTTAGGCCACAACACCCAGCCGGTCAGCTCTCCGTCCTCCTCGTCGTCTGTTGCCTGACTGGCCGGCTCTCGTCTGGACACACACTCTCCGTCTCCACAATAATAAACATGATGATGACAAACAATAATAACAATATTAATAACGTTGTGAACTGTGCCTCTCTCTCTCTCTCTCTCTCTCTCTTCCTGTTGTTGGTTGTGTAGTGAAGGTGTTTGGTCTTGGCTGTTGTTGTTGTTGTGGTAGTCAGCCTCCTCTTTCTCTTCTCTCTCTCCAACATAGTTTTTTATATATATAATATATAGTCTGTGCAGTTTGAATCCATGTTTGTGGACTAACTGTTATAGTTTGGTTCCATCTGCTCTAAAACAAAAGGCATGATGCCAAAATAAAAACATCTTTCTAAAATAAATCACAATAATAAAAGGTGTGGTTGTGTTTCTGGTTCTAGTGTGTCCCAACACTTATCAGTTCCACACATCTCTCTCTCTCTCTCTTTCTTCCTCTGGCGTTACCGTGTTTTCGTTTCAGCCTCCAGTGGATCTTCAGCCTGGTCTACATGAGGTAAGGGTGACAAGGTCACACGGTAAGTGGTTCTGTGATGTGGTTTGTGATGTTTGCGGGCACTGTGCCGCGGCTCACGTCGAATGGCCGCCTGCTGACAAAGAGCCCAGAGCGGAGGGTTGTTCGATCTGGTCTGCGGTCACGGTGCCACGGTTCCCGTCCAGTGACCCCCTGCTGTTCTACGGCCGAGGGCTGTTGGACAATCCTCCCCTTCGGTCAGTAACTTTAGCATAGCGTGGCCACCGGTCGCTCCGATAGACTGACTTAGGTCAGTGTTTTAAGGACTTAAAGCAGTGACCTAAGCATGAGAGGTTTGTTCTGTGCTTTCTCATGTGGAGGCACGAAACAAACAAAAACATTAGCTCTAAATATGTTAGTCAGTGTAGATACGTCATAATAACACAAACTAAAAAGATCCCCAACCTGTCCTTTGTTATTTTGACTGCCTTGTCATTTCATCTGTCATGTTAGAAATAATTAGTAGTTTGTGATTTTGATGCCTTAGTTATTTATTATGTCTCTACCAATAATGAGTTATTTTTACTGCCCTGTCACTTATTTGTGTCTCCATTTCTGTCTAATCTATAATTCATCTTTATTTCTATTAAGCGGCTGGGCTGGTGGTGCCAAGAGAACCGACCTGTCGGTTTTGGCTCAGATAGGTCTGTCAGTTGTTGATCTAGAGTCAGTGGTGCTAGAAGTCCTGTTGTCTGTTGTGGTGTCAGAAGATCTGACTGGATTATTTTAGCTCCAACAGACCTGGTGGTTGTTGAGTGTTAGTGGTCTGGTCTGTTGCCTGTTGTGGAGCTTAGAGGTCTGACCTGTGTGTTCTGGCTCCAGTAGGCCTGTTGGTGCACTGGTGGTTGGGTTGGTGTTGGTCCAGCTCTGTCTCAATGCAACTCTTTCCTCCTCTCACTGTTTGAACTTTGACCTCACTGTCTATATGTGTCTGTCCAAGTTCAGTTCAGTTTTATGTGTATAGCACCAGGTCACAACACAATCATCTCAAGGGCCTTTACAAACCAAAAACCCAACAAATCCCTTATGAGCAGCACTTGGTGACAGTGGGTGCATTGGTTTATATGTTAGCAAGTCTAAGTGTCTGCATGTCCGTCAGTCCTGACCTCAACTCTGCCCCCTCTTTGGTTTTATTTACCAAAAACCAGTTTGTTATTTTCAATACATTGTCAGTTGTCATGTCTGTACCAATAATTGGGTGTTTATTATTTTCAATACATTGTCAGTTGTCATGTCTGTACCAATAATTGGGTGTTTATTTTCAATACATTGTCAGTTGTCATGTCTGTACCAATAATTGGGTGTTTATTATTTTCAATACATTGTCAGTTGTCATGTCTGTACCAATAATCAGGTGTTTATTTTGACTCTCTTGTCATTTCACATCTGTCCCTCTACCAAAAACCAGTTTATTATTTTGAATACATTGTCAGTTGTCATACATCATGAGGATCTACTGGGGCCTGTCTCTCTTCAGGCACAAGATCACCGACCAGATCACCCTGAGATCTCAACAGACCAATAATCAGTTGTCTGTAATTTTAAATGCCTTGTCATGTCTCATATGTCTGTACCAATAATCAGGTGTCTGTTGTGACGGCCATTTCTCATGTCTCTCCATTTCCGTCTCATGTAGAATTCTTTCATTTCCACCTAATTAGAGGTGGCTGGGCTGGTGGTGCCAAGAGCGTTTGGCTCTGATAGGTCTGTTGGTTGTTGTTGATGGAGTCAGTGGTGCTAAAAGTCCTGGTATGGGGCCAGGAGGTCTGACTGGTCTGGTTTTGGCTCCATGGGGCCCTCAGGTTGTTGTTGTTGTTTAGAGGTGGCTGTGTCACCTGTACAAGGAAGTCTGACCTGTTCTGGTTCCAAAAGGCCTATTGGTGGTTGTGTATTGGACTGGATTAGTCAGTAGTGGTTAGAGGTCTGTTGCCAGTTTTGGCTCCAATAGGCCTGTTTGTGCCCTGGAGGTGGTTGGTTGGTGCAGCTGCAGCTCTTTCCCCCTGTCACTGCATACTTGACCTTTGACCTCACTATGTGCAAGGGTGTCTGTCCATATGGGTGCACTGGTTTATATGTTAGCATGCCTAAGTGTCTGCATGTCCGTCTGTCTGCATAAACGTGTCTGTGTCCATGTTTGTCTGTTGGAACCTGCTGGAAAGTGAAGCCTCAACAGTCCATCTGAAATTGGTAAGGCCCTGAGCTTTTTGTTTTTCAGTCAAAGAAACTTTGTTCTGACAAATGTCTGTCGTCCTTCAATACGTCTTTTGGTCTCTTGTCCTTCTACAGCTGCATCAGATCAGATGTTCAAACTGAAACGGATCATATTGACTGCTGGATGGTGTGACAGAGATCCACAACCTTTGTTCTGGGGAAAGTAACTGTCTCCTGTGCAGAAGGCCAGATAAAGAGTCCAGGTTGTCCACATCCAGATTCAGAAGGACCTTAAAAACTGATCCAGGAAGGTGAGTGACAGCCTGAGCTCTAACTTATCCAGCCAGTGTTGGTTGTTGGCTGTGACAGGTCTGGGAAGCTCAGGTTTTGTTACTTAATGTTCTGGAAAATATTCCAGATAAGAAAATGTTGATGCACTAAATATTTAATGGATCTTGTAGGTAACAAGCACATCTCAAGTCTGGTTTCCTTGAGACTGAAGAACCTGGGCTCCAACAAGCACTTGTCTGTCAGGTGTCCTGTAGGGGGAGCAGTTTAGCCGCTACCCATCGGACCATGGTCTTCTGGCACCGGATCATGGTCAGGCCTCCAGACACAGTCCTAAGGGAAGTATTGTAGAGTCTGTTTTTGTATCTGTGTTGTGTTGTAGAAAGTCAGCAGCCTAGTTACTAACACCTGAACTAGTCTTCCACATTAGCACCTGCAGCCCAAATCAGGATTGTGATAGTGTTGGATTTGATGGTTCTGTCTGTCCAAAACTGGTTTGAGACTTTTCTTTGCCTGATGTTGTTGAATTTTAACTCTTTAACCATGAATTGATCAGGCTTTGATAATGATTGGCTCATTGTATGAATTGGAGACTGATGACCAGGGAAGTCTTGACCTGGTCAGACTGGGATTGTCCAAAGCAGGAAGTTACGTTAAGAGTAGTTTTGTTGTTGATCATCACCACCCAAATTTAAACAGAAATATAATCTTGGTTGTACCTGAGGGTTCAGTCTCTGGGTCGTCTCTCTGCCAAGTTTCCCTCCCGAACAGAACCTCCAGTCCTGGTAAGGTCCAGCTTTGCGTTTGGTTTCCGGCCCCGTGGGGAGGCCTCCCAGCAGGGGATCTTATCCCACCCCTGTAAACCGTCGTGTCGCTGATGTAGGGATATGTCCGACGGTTTTATACGTGTCGATCGGTCGGTGGACGTGCTACCAGCCAGGACTGGGTTTCTGTTGTTGGGGGGACTGAACCTGGCAGAGACAGACTGTTCAGACAACTGGACTGAAGCTGTTGGACACTCGGTTTGGGTGTGTTAGTTTAATTTTTCATCCAGTGGTGATGACAGTTATGGCTCTGAAGACTTGGTTAGTGTCAAATGTCCAGGCTGACTCCATGTTCAGGTTTTGTCAGTGTTCTCAGTGTTAGTTCAGAAATACTTCAACAGCTGAGCTGAGTCCAGTTAGTCTCAAACAGGTTTTATCCACAGATGTGGATCATAGAAATCAGAGTCAGGCTACTGGAGGTTTAGTTGTTGCTGCAGAACGACACAGGAGGACCAAACACAAGATGTAGGCACATAATGTGGACTCCTGCTTTGGAGCTGTGTGCCATGGTTGTGCAGTTTCCAAAACCAGACCAGGATCCCTCTGGTTTTGTGAATCAGCTGACTCTGGTGCTGAGACAGAAAGTGATGCTGACATGTTTCAGGGAAGGAAACTTCAGGCTGTCCCATATCAGCCTGATGCAGAGCAGACTACATGAAGGCAGCCTGGGTCAGTAGGTTGTTGTGCTGTTGGACAGTGAGGGGAGGTCGGTGAAGAGGGCAGCACTCGTCTCTCACCTCCACTCATGTGTTAGAGCTGCTTTTCAATCCATCGGAACTAACTAGTCTTTATTTCCTGTTTTGAACAGACTGTTGGATTCAGTTGTTTCTGTTGAAGCTTTTCTGAACAGATCAGACGGTTTGTGGCGTCTGCTGCTTTCAAATGCTTCACTAGTGTCAGAGAAAATGAGGAGTTTGAGGTAGTGAACAGGTCTGCAGCTCAGATGGACTCGGTCTTTCTTGGCTTTGTCTCTGGCCAGTGTTGGACAGACAGAAGGGTGGGGGGTCTTGTGTGGCCTCAGTGTGTTTGCTCATATACAGCTCACTGCTGCCGTGAGCCCGTAGCTGAAAACTGACAGTCAGATCTTGTAGTTGCTGTCAGATGTTAATAGGCCTGACGGTGGTCACACATTTAGTGTCCAAGGCTTCAGTTGGTGGAAAGTCTAAAGAAGAGCTTGTGTTCCTGTAGCATTGTGCCCACACCTCAGGACCCAAAGCCAGGACTAGAAGATTTGATGGTTAAAAGAAAACATCTAATTGTGCTTCCTGCTTTGAGAAGTTGCAGTTCACCCACAAGCCGTAAGGAGACGGAGGCTGAAGGAGGTCGGCAGGTTCCCGTGGACCAGGAGAAAACAACGTGAGACTCTGTGACCAGATGTGTCCTGGATGAGGCTGAAGACGACCACGGTGGACCAAACGTCCTCAATGACGACGTCCCTGCGCCTGTTGACCCACTGATGTGTTCAGGTACATCATCTAATTCTGTTAAACCTTAACTTGCTTTGTATTGATCAGGATTATTGACAGATTGTTTCTTTCTGGTTGGTCCAACTTAAAGGAAACCTGTGATGGGGCCATGTTGTACACCAAGACCAGCCCTCCACCTTCATCTCCAGATCTCCCATCAGACCTGTTGGTATAAAACTCTGATCCAGCAGACTGAGCTCAGTAAAGACAGGAAGTGAACTGTCTGCATGTAGGATGGAGCTCCACCTCACCTGTTGAACATTTTTGGATGAAGTCTGTCTCAGCTCCACAGGACAAAGTTAATGTTCCTGTTAGTCCATGGTGGAGGTCTCAGGGCAGTGTGGATTTGATCACTTTGATTCTCCAAAGCGAGAGTCACTATCTTGTAATATTCAGAGTCGTCTTGTTGTTGTTGATCATCACCACCCAAATTTAAACAGAAATATAATCCTGGTTGTACGTGAGGGTTCAGTCTCTGGGTCGTCTCTCTGCCAAGTTTCCCTCCCAAACAGAACCTCCAGTTTTGGTAAGGTCCAGCTTTGCGTTCGGTTTCCGGTCCCGTGGGGAGGCCTCCCAGCAGGGGTTCTTATCCCACCCCTGTAAACCGTCGTGTCGCTGACGTAGGGATATGTCGGACGGTTTTGTACGTATCGATCGGTGGACGTGGTACCAGCGAGGACTGGGTTTCTGTTGTTGGGGGCAGTGAACTTGGCAGAGACAGACGGTTCAGAAAACGGGACTGAAGCTTTTGGACACTCGGTTTGGGTGTGTTAGTTTAATTTTCCATCCAGTGGTGATGACAGTTATGGCTCTGAAGACTTGATTAGTGTCAAATGTCCAGGCTGAAGCCTCGTTTGAAATCTTTGAGATGGTGCCGTTATATTGTGACCGACTTCCTGTGAACTGACTTAATGTTTGAGGTCAGTGTGTAATTGTCTTTCAGTCTTTGTAATAAACGTTTAACTTCAGTTTTTCTCTGGCTCACATTTCTGTCCCACACTCGTAGGTTCTTATTTACCGTTGGTCTCCACAAGACACTTTCTACTTTAGCTCTTGGCCTCCAAGGAGGAAGTTCATGAATTAAATTTTGATTTGATTTTCTTTAAGAACCTCTTTATGTCAGTGTTTGTGGCTTTAAGGTGACTTTGTAATGATCTAGTTTCAGATCTCACAGCTTCTGCTAAATTTGTCCTTAACATAAAAGAGCAAGACCTGTCTGACAAAGTCCAGTCAGAGGAGCTGCCCCTGGAGAACCTGGGTGGTGTCTGTGGGTTTTAACCAGGCAGACGGTCTGAGAAACGTTGGAGACTTTGTGTCCAACACTGATTTTATTCCATGCAAAGACACTGAACCATGGCTGATTCTTCCACTCAGTGAGTCAGCAATGGAAACAAACCACATGACAGTTTGTTCACACATGATCTTGGAAGGTCAAACTTCAAACAAAACAACCTGCAGCATTTTATCACCTGCAATAATCTGCTGAACCTTATTTATGGATCTTCTGTTGCAGTTTATCTGCAGCTTCTGCCATTTTCCTCTGATTGTCAGCTCCCTGCTTTCCTTCAGGTCATACAGGTGCATATGATACACACAGTTTCATCCAGGTGCAGACTGAAAAACCCAACCTGGTTAGTCTGAAGCCGAACCCACAGAGTCCTTTTCCTTCTGCTCTGAGCTGCAGGTGCCAGTTTAGAACAGCAGGTGGCAGAGTTGTCCCATTTAGCAGGAACCTGCTGATTTAGTTTGACATTTCCATGTTAATGACTCTGATGATGATCAGACAACAAGTAGCACAAACAGTAACAATGAAGTATTTTATACTGCAGTATTTACAGTACAAAACTACAGGAGCTGCTGCTGTTTCAGACTGGATCACTTCAGAACTGATGCTCTGTGGTGACGTCATCATAGTCATCGTCCAATCCCTGCTCAGCATGGGTGGGCGGGGTCATCACCATGGAGACAGACAGGTGATTTCCTGCAGTCAGAGCAGGTGACAAAGAAAAAGGAGAATTTATCAACATTGGACACAAGAAGAGTCAGAGACAACTGGTATTGATTGATTGATTGATTCAGTGTTACCTGTGGGTCTGTGTCGATACAGACACCATGAGGACAGTGGAGATGACGTAGGGACAGAACACCACCAGGTAACGGACCACTGTGAACACCTGCTGGAGGGGGGCGGAGTCTGGGGGTGGGGCTGCGGTTGTAGGTGTTCCTGCAGACAGAAGCCCACCTGGTCAGGTGAACATGTGGCTGAAATCAGAGTGTCAATCAAAGTGAAGCTGCTGACCTGTGACAGAGATCCAGCTGGGTGGAGACTCTCCATGGCCCCTGATGTTACACCTGTAGACGCCTTCATCGGCCTTGGAAACATGGAGGATGGTCACGTGACCCGTAGGCCGATCGATGATGAGGGAGCCGTGTTTATAGAAATCGGCCGGGAGGTCGGAGGATGTCTGGGTTCTACAGATCAGGGTGATGTTTTCTCCCTCCATCACAGGGAGGACAGGACTCTGCAGGATCACTGCTCCACCTCAACACAGAGACAAACTACAGCATTTCATCCATTTCCACACAGCTTCATCAATACTAACTCCACAGGCTCATCTTACCACTGACAGTGATGTTGATGCTCTGACTGGTTGCTCCCTCTCTGGACTCACACCAGTAAACTCCACTGTCCAGTGGGTCAATGTGACTGATCTTACAGGAAGAACCAGCTGCTTTTCCCCAGTCAGGTCCACACTGAGTCCTGGTTTCTGTGGTTGTGTTCCTCCTCAGGGTCCATCCAGCAGAGCTGTCGTCCTCCTCACAGCTCAGAGACACAAACTTGTCTTTAAAAAACTGGGAGCTTCCGGGACTTACAGTCAGACGAGCTGTGGGTGGTTTGCCAGGGTTTATATCAGTTTGGTGTCTTAATGTATTTCACTGCCTCAAGTTATGCACCAGTCAAATTTTCTATTTTTACACTGTTCATAGGCAGTTTACATTTACAGCTTTAACAGATTTAGAAGCAAACTGTCCTTTAAACAAGTTGTTGGTTTCAGGCAGATGGAGCTAAAACAGCTTCTTATTTTTAGTTGGCCAATGTTGATTTTCCTCCATTAACTGTTACTGCAAATCATCAGGTGCACTTAGTTTCCATTAACTTTGAGTTGAAAACTCTATTTGCAGAAACTACAGTTAGCAGATAGATGGCCCAGCTATTAGTAAAAATGTAAAATGTAGTATCACTGATCTTTCTGTCATGTCAGACATTTACTAGAGAAACACACAAGTTACCTGAATATGCAAACCAGAGGTTTAATTTATTCTTTTCGCATTTAAAGTTTTTGATGAATGTCCAACTTATATAATAGAACTGCTCTGTTGCTGAGTCTCAGGCTGCGACAGTAACAGCTCACTGACCTTGGTCTGTTGTGCAGCTCAGCACCGACACCACAGCTACAGAGAAATGAGAGTCAGGTCAGTGGGAGCTGTAATGGCTGCTCTGCTCATCCACATTCACACAGACAGGACTCACCCAGCAGCATCTGGACAGATGTTCCCTCCATTCTGTAGCTGGAATGAGACAAAGACCAACCTGACAGTCAGTAAACGCCTCATCCTTCCTGTTTGACGCCTCTGCAAGTCAGTGGCTTTTCTCTGCAGCTGACACCCGGAAACATTTTGATGTCAATGGAACAAAGACAAAAACCTCACAACCACATGGTAACAAAACACAGAGAAGGTCTTGATCTTTATCTTTATTTAAGCAGATGAGCTATAAAAGCTGCCATAAGTCTTCTGCACCCAGAGGTGAAAGGAAAAGAAACAAAGTGTTGAATAGTGGCACAAACGCTTACACAAGTATACTCTCGTCTTGAACGTAAAAAACCTGATCACTGCTGCCCTGAATCACTGCATATCACTTACAGAAATACAAAACAACTGAATGTTGATTCTATTAATATTTACAACTGCAAGAAACCAAACATCTGCCCTGCCTTTATATTTCATATAATCTCATTGAAACATAAAAGACATTGTGTTTTGTTACTTTTTTCTAAAACATAATTATAGAAAACTTTTTCTGCTACAAACAGAGACCTCCTTCCTGTCAGTCAGTGTTGTGGTCTGCTTTGTTTTCAGCTGTAATAAGAGAGAAATTAAAACCACACTGCACCACCATAAGAGGAAAAAAACGATGAAGATGCTGAGCTGAAAACCTGTTTGATGTTAACTGGCAGTAAATCATGTGTGCTCATGGTTTTTATCAGAATGATGAAAGTGAGTCAGAGACAGATTGATTGGGAAATTATGTGATTACCTGAAAAAAAGGCTGAGTCTTTCTTTATGACAGTAATTGAATTAGAAAGTGGAGTGAGATAGTTACATCTGTGTGTCTGAGACACAGTCATCCAGGCAGGGTAGGGGCAGGTCATAGCAGATGTCACTGTCTTGATGAGCAGGTGATTGGATGTTGACACTGACTACAAAATGGCAACCAGTTAACCTGTTTGAGTGACGGCCAGTGTCATCACTGGTCAGACACACTGGTGGTCATGGTGCCTTGACTATAACAATAAGTTAACAGCATATATGTCCAGCAGCAGTTACACTAATATACTTTTATTCCAGAATCCTTTCAACATATTAACACTTTATTTATATTTATCAAACTGATTGACAATCATATTTACACATTTTTACTGAAGTATCATTTTAAATGCAGCTATTTTCACTGCAGTATTTTCACATTGTGTATACTATTAATACTTTTGCTTAAGTGAAATATCACAGTCTCACCTTCACTGATGCTGATGGTGTCTGAGATCTCATAAGAGTCAGTTTATTATATTTTTCTGTGTTTTTAGAGTCCAGCATATAATAGTCTGATAATGCAGATGACATATGCAACATACTGTATATACATATTTACTTTAATGCAGTGAAGGTTAAATATTAGTGCGTGGTAATGTCCAATTATTGACTCTCAGTCCGTTTCTCTTTACTTTTGTTTTGTCAGACTAAACAGGTCACACAGCTTCTGTGAAATTTACTCCTGCCTTCACTTCCTGTTTCCCTCTATTTGCCAACACTGAAGCGACTCAGACACTGTATCTGCATTAGGATTCACTTCATAAGATGTTTCATTCCTGCCGGCCTGTGACTGTTAAACTTTCCCTCAGCTGAAGTTTAACAAACTGAGCTTTCTCTCAACCCACTCTCTGGAATAACCCCCAGGGGGGCTGTGCAGACGGAGCATGTTTGTTTTCAGGTATATGCTCTTCTCGGTGACATGCTTGCGATTGTTGGACCCGGTGGTTTCTCCAGAGGGTGAGTAACTCGATTGGTTGTTAAGCTCATCTCTGCTCTGTAACAAAGTGCAATATGGGTAAAAAACACTTGGTTTGGAGACACAGGCCTAGTTATTTGTGCAGACTCAGGCTGGAGGAGGATTTTATTTATTCTTTTCTCTGATCTATATGTTGAAGGTTACAATGATTTGACGCTTTAACAGCCTTTGCTTCTTGCTCAGCCCGAAGGTCACATACAACACACCAGTTTTAAAATGTGAATTAAGCCACTAATGTTTAGGAGTTGTAGCTTAACGTGCAGCGTACACAGCACAGGACTATGGAGACTCCTGGAAATAACCACAGAAACATTGCTGAGAGGCTGGACCTTGTTTGCTTCAATGTCAGGTGCATCTAACAATAACTTTTATAACATTTATTAGTACTAAAACACAGTTTTATCATAATTATATCATCATAATGAAAGTTAAGAAGCGATCAAAAAAATTTTACTTTCACTTGTCTATCAGCCGTCATGAAGGTGAACAGGAATTTTTAAACTATGCGTTTTTGGACTGGACCCAAGTTTGCAAGCAAAACACTTTTATTGAACAGCACACAAAGACAAACCCAACCCAGGCATTTACATAGTGGGGGAATCCAGGAACACAGGAGCAGGAATAGGTAACAGAGAACCAGACGAAGACTGGGAGGACACAGAGGAGAACAACAGGAGACCCAGGACACATGAACCAGGGGAGGCACAGAATGCCAGAACCAGTCAGAGACCCCAGGGGACCTAATAACAGGAACCAGGAGGAGACTCGAGAGTGCTAACTCACAGGAAAACACAAACCAAGAAACATGGAACCAGGAAAGCTGGAGTCCTTTGACGGCAAATACAGGAACAGGGAGAGGCCAAGGAGACTCAGGAGAACGTGGCCACACACAGGGAACAGTTAGGGAACATTTAGGTCACAGTACAGTCCAGCAACTAGTTGAAGAGCTGGCTTAAATACCTGATCCACCTGAAGTCTCATGAACATCAGGTGGATCATCACCTAGTTGCCCAAGAGAACACGTGCACACACAGGGAGGAAGAGACTAAGGGGAGGAGAAACCAGGGAACCCAGGTGAAAGAAATCAAGGACATAGAACAGGAAATAATACAAAATAAGAGTTACCAAAACATGAAGCAGGGCACAGAGCCTGACACTGTGTTTGCAGAAAAAAAGATAATATAACAAATAAGCCTATAAAAATACCAACATCATTATTATTACACCTTTACTACAACTGTTATTTTCTATGCTGCCCAGGTTCAAAGTGAGTCAGGTTCATGGTACTGGAAAACGTATGTAAAAAAGTTGTCATTACTAAATATGTTGATTCACATTGTGCAGTAGAACTATCACAGACTAAAGTCTATAAGAACCACCTGTAATTTAACCTGTCTGCCTTCACTCTGACTGAGAAGCTACTACTTTATTCAGCAACACAAAAACCACAGTATAAAAGTAGAAGCATGAAGTTTCTTTAAAGCCTCATGTTTTTCAGCCATAGCTCATGTTCTGCAGTATCTGGCTCCAAACATTCAGTGTTTTTGATTTATCATGATTCATTTGCTGCTTTTATATGTCACTTCATACACATATGTGTAATTATTGTGTGGATTCCATCTCAATTCTCCATGACCAGCTTAGTTCAGGTATGGTTTGTGTCCATAAAAATGAGCATTATATGAGTGACCTGCTGAAATAAAATTAACATATTTCTCCTGTTTTTGTTTGTACCGGCCAGAAAACTGGAAACCAGGACAGGATGTGCCTCTTAAGTGCCAGGACCGCAGAAATGTTACCATCACGCTGATAAAGTGGCAGAAACAAGGCCACGGTTATGTCTTCTACTACCGAGATGAACTCATATATGAAAATTATGCAGATGAATCTTTTCGGGGTCGAGTGCACCTGAACGATCCAACAATGAAGAATGGAAACGTTTCTGTGATCCTGAAGAACGTCACCATCAATGATACTGGAAGATATGAGTGTTTGACCGGGACAAGCAGCATGGACAGTGACGTTCAGCTCATTCACATCTTGAACTTGACAGTGACTGATCCAGGTGAGTTCACAGAGGCCAAACTCAGGAGACTTTGTAGAAAACAGCTGGATGAGTGATGTGGTCAAAGTGCAGGAGATAATGTCTGACAGGAGTTTGTTCTGTTCTTCAGTCATCACCTACCTGACACCTCACACCTGTTCTCTCCTGCAGGTCACAGAGAGGGTGGACATGTTGGACTGACATTGGGTCTGCCAGTTGTTGCGGCTGTTCTTCTTCTTGCTGCTATATAATATATATCTATATAAAACATCAATGTCAAAGATCCAGAGAGCAGGTTTCAGTCCAGCAGCCTGTTGATGGAGGAACTGACCAACAGCTGCTGGTGAAACTTGAATCCTAAATGGACAAGGGACTGTATGAACATGTCCCCTGACGGGTGGGGGGGTTTGTGTGTTCAGAGGATCCTGGGAGCTGTGTTGTCTGTAGCGTTCAGCTCCTGGTAGGGTCTCCCATGACAAACTGGTCCCAGGTGATGAACCAGACAAACAGTTATTTAAAAAACTATTTTCTACCTGCAGTTCCCACAGTCACAGTGGGCCCAGGTCGGCCCCATGGGGCCTTAGAGTGAGCAGGTGGGGCCACATGAACATGTGTTTGTGTTAGAGACCAGTATTCAGATTGTTGTTATTACCTGATTGTGTGTTACACATTTCTCTGTATGTGTGTCCTTTGTTTTCATCAGGAGAGACACACACACTGGTTGTACAATAAAGTGGGTTGTGACTGTGACGTTGTTGTGAGTCAGTCCAACAACATGTAGTGTCCAACAGGCTGTGAGCAGAGGGCCCACAGTAGAGACATGGGTCATGTTGTGTAGCTCAGTAAACACACAGACACACACACAGCAACACAAACAGCAGCTCCACTAAGTCCTTCCTGTGGGAACATGTTGAAGCTGATGGTTATTGATCCTGGACTGTAGTGCAGCTGATTGTGTTACTGTGATGGCTTTGGAAAACACAATGACACAGTCACATCTGGTCACGTCTTATTCAGTGTTTGTGGACAAGCTGGTGGATTCACTGTTGGTTGGTTTTCTGCACAATCACACTCAGAGGTTTGGACCAGAAACTCTGGTAGATCCTGCTGAAACACACCTGATGTTACCTGGATGCTGCTGAGCCGGTCTTAAACAAATCACATCACAGTCACCTGACTGGGTACCAGGCAACAGCAGGTGAGTCACTACAATTAAATTGAGTCAACACAACACAAAGAGTTGAACTATAGTCAAACAGGAAGTGAACTTCCACACCTGGACTCTCCTCATGTGACCGACTACAGGGAAAGGCTGGTGGCATCAGCAGAGACTGTCCCTCCCAGACTATTGGTGTGTTCATCACTGACAGTCTGTGGCTTCCTTTAACTCATGCATCCATCATCTGTACCCCCTTATTCCTAACCAGGGTCCCAGGATCTGCTGGAGCCTATCCCATCTCTGTTTGGGTGAAAGGCAGGAGTACACCCTGGACAGGTCACCAGTCCATCACAGGCCTCCCTCACCCCCCTCAACAAAACAACACAACACAGACACATTGGCACAGGAGACTGGACTGTCTGGTTCTGAGTAGATGGAATGACTGAAATGTAGAAACACACCCAGCAGATGGTTCAGATAGTCTGAGGTTGTTTTATGTCTGTCCACAGCAGAGAGGTGTGGATCAGTTAGACACATCCAAACAGGTACAAGTCAAATTTTCCATCTGACACCTTTATGAAACCCACAGAACCACACGAGAACAACAACGAAACCAGACCAAAGTTTAATGATCCTGCAGAGAAAACAGATCGCTGCTGCAGCAACAAGAACATGGTCCAAAAACCATCAATAAAATATAAATAACAGTAAAGTCACTGAGGACATTATCCACAAAACAGCTGGATTTTATCATCAGATTCTGTTAAACAGGCTCATATGAATCAAAGTCTGACAAAACAAGTAACTTGATGTTGTCGTGCACTAAACTAAAACTGAAAGAGGCTGAGGGACTTAAAAATACTTTAACAGTTTCTTTAATCTTTGGTTTTAGTTTTTAGTTCCAGTGGTTTGTGCTGAAAAATGCATCTAAACGTTTCCAAAAATAAGAGACAACAACAACAAAACACACAACCTGTAAAATGTTTGAAAAAATGAATGGAGTCTGGTGAGAGAGTCTCTGGGCACCAGTTACAGACCAGCAGGACGTCAGTGGGTGGACTGGTCTGAAGGTGTGAAGGTCTGAAGGTCTACCTCAGTGGCGAGTAGATGACCTCTGTCTGAAACTCTGAACACACACACACACACACACACACACACGCAGTTCAATCCATATCCACCATCAGAGACAGCGTCCTAATGTGTCCTCACCTTCATTCATGTGTTCTGTGTATCTGGGTCTGGTCTATGGGCCAGAGGCTCCTTTAACAAACTGGTTTCCTGTTGCTGTCAGTACTACTGTTGGTATTAGCACAGTATATTGAGAGTACTGCAGTAATAGTACTACTAATATACGTATAATTATAAAGTTATTTCTCAGGTACAGATATAAAGAGATGCAGTACTACTTCATAAATGGCAGCAGGGTTTAAGTATTTGTTTGTTCTTCACACCTCTGCTGAAACACAGTGAGACCAACCAGAGGTGGAGGGAACTGAACAGAAACAGGAAACTGTACGACCACAGAGCTGCTCACTGGAGTTAAAATAAACTGACACTTTTCACCACATGATTCAAAACAAAAACCTGTTGTCATACCATGTTCACAGAATCATCCCCCACAGTGGAACATGCTACATACATCAGAAACCAGAGTGAGACCAGAATAGAACAACAGGTTTGAAGAGAAGCTCCAGGCTGGTTCACAAACATCACAACACTGATGTTAAAGCATCAGTCAAGGTCGTAAAGCGTCAAATCAAATGAGTCCAATGTCTTTGCTTTAAATACGACACATTTCACCGCCACAGTTTTATTACGTCCTAACAATCCACTGTATAATCCATCCTGCTGGGGAGTCCTGGGGTCTGGACTCACTGTGACGCTTCAGGACCGAACCAGGTTCTGATAAGATCCAAAGCCACGCACACAAATACAGACTCACCTGTGATCCTCCTGACGGGCTGCTGTTGTTGACGTGTCTGACACGTTCGGACGTCACTGATCTGATCTTCTCCAGCTGCAACCAACCACAATGATCCACATCATCATCTACTCACTAACATTGTTATGGACATTTGAGCTCAGTGGAAAAATTCATACACAGGCAGGAAGAACCATAAACCTGAGGAACATAAATAACATGTTAAACACAACGTCCATGTTTTATTTTGAAAAACAAAAGCTTCAGTGGAAAATCCACAAGTTTGTGTCTGACCTTTAGGTTTCCTCTGAACATGTCGTCTCACCAGGAGAACCAGTAACACCAGGAGAACCAGACCACAGACTGATGCTACAGTCAAAAACACATGGAGAAGAGGAGGAGGAGGAGGTGCAGTAGTTGGTGCAGATGCAGTGGCTGGTTTCTCTAAAACGAAGCAGAAATAATGATGAAAACCATCAAAGGACAAAGCTTCAGTGATTTAGCTGCTCAGTGAAAAATGAGATGAAACAGAAACTGGAGTTTCTTCTTCTTCTGATCTTCTCCAACACATTGAACATGAATGAAGCTGCTGATTGTAAAGTTGAGAGAACGACGACGCCGATCAGAGCAGGAACCTGTTAACATCAGCACACACACATCCACTGATTCAATGAGGAGTCTGTGACCTCTGACCTGTGACAGAGATCCAGCTGGGTGGAGACTCTCCATGGCCCCTGATGTTACACCTGTAGACGCCTTCATCGGCCTTGGAAACATGGAGGATGGTCACGTGACCCGTAGGCCGATCGATGATGAGGGAGCCGTGTTTATAGAAACCAGCTGGGAGGTCGGAGGATGTCTGGGTTCTACAGATCAGGGTGATGTTTTCTCCCTCCATCACAGGGAGGACAGGACTCTGCAGGATCACTGCTCCACCTCAACACAGAGACAAACTACAGCATTTCATCCATTTCCACACAGCTTCATCAATACTAACTCCACAGGCTCATCTTACCACTGACAGTGATGTTGATGCTCTGACTGGTTGCTCCCTCTCTGGACTCACACCAGTAAACTCCACTGTCTGATGGGAAGAGGTCTCTGATGTTACAGGAAGAACCAGCTGATGTTCCCCAGTCAGGTCCACACTGAGTCCTGGTTTCTCTGGTTGTGTTCCTCCTCAGGGTCCATCCAGCAGAGCTGTCGTCCTCCTCACAGCTCAGAGACACAAAGTCTCCTTCAAAAAACTGGGAGCTGCTGGGACTCAGAGTCAGACGAGCTGTTCATCAACAACAACAACAACAACAACAACAACAACAACAACCACAACAACCACAACAACCACCACCACCACCACCACCACCACCACAGTCATGTTCTTGCTGAAAAAAAGTGTTTTAATGTTGCAGCTGCTGTGTGTTTGGTGGATCAGAGGGTGGCCAGATGTTGAAAAGATGTGAATTCAAGAAACACAAGTATATTTTTTATTTTTCCCCAAATGATAAATAAAAGGAGAAAGTTTTTTCTTATACTTATGTTTTCTCCCAAACAGCTCCAGGTCCATCCAAACCTCCCTGTGGACTGGAGGAGGACCAACCCTGATCTACATGTCAGATTTTCCTCCTGACCAACAAAGACACGACTGAGTGACTGAATAATGTCTCATCTGGATTTAACCTGATGTGGGACATTTAAAATAAAAATGGACACATGGAGATGGAGCCTCTGAGAACAACTGACCTTGGTCTGTTGTGCAGCTCAGCACTGACAGCAAAGCTGCAGAGAAATGAGAGTCAGGTCAGTGTGAGGTTTAACATGGAGCAGAGACACAACTTTAACAATCACACACCAGATATTTACTGTCATTTATTATTAACAACAACAACAACAAGACAAAGATCATCCATCATTTTTAGATGTGAGTTTTTAATCAGTTCAGTTGATTCTCCAAACTGTTTCTATGAATGAACAGGAAGTGATGATAGTCTAAGAATAATAAAGATAATAATCATGGTGAGAACAGATTATTGTTGCCTGGAACTAAAAGAATCTTTCTGCATTAAGTTAATGAGTCAAAGAAATTTCTTCAAATGATGTTTTGTTCAATTTTCCTGCTGGTTTTCAAAAACCACCTCAGTGGATCAATGAACTAAAAACAGTGATCGATAAAACCTGATCCAGTCTAAGGTCTGACTGACACCAACATCCAACAGTCCTTTAATTCTTCCTCACAGATCAGTGTTAGTTTAACAGATTATTTGTTGATATTGATCATCAATGATCTGAACCATATTGATCTATTGATTTGGATCAAAGTCTATGTTCCAGGTGAAGTCTCAGCTTCTCACTGATCAATATTTCATGGACTGATGAGGGTTTTTCTGGCTGTTTGTTGTATTTCCCTCCAAACTAAAGTGGCTGTGTATTTTCTTTCAGCTGCCTGATCTTAAACCTCCCTCGGTTCGGTCCTGGCCTTTCATTAGTATCTGACTACAGTCCTACTGAGCTGCTCTAAAACAGAAGCTGGATCATTCAGACCAACAGACTGTACTTACAGAGCAGCAGCTGCAGAGACGTTTGGTCCATGGCCCCACTGATGCTATGAGACCAGCCTGAGTCTGGTCTCAGCAGTTAATCCCACTTCCTTCTTCTGTAGCTGACGACGGTGGCCTGTAGTTCTTGATGGGGTTGGTTTATAGCAGCAGCAGCAGCAGCAGCAGCAGACGCCTCCTTCACTTTATATCATTACTACTTTAATTTGTATGTGTCATTATTAATAATAATTGTTAATAATATTATTAGTAGATTTAATATTATTACATTGTCTAAATATATTCTTAGTTCCCATTTATTTTTATTTCATAAATGTATCTCATATAAAATATTTTTATATTGTGTTTGTTTATTTTTATTATATTTTGTTACTTAATTTGATTCTATTTATTATTATTATTTTCTATATTCTTATTGTGTATACCTTGTAAATACCTTTCTGGTTACTTTTAAAGTATTGTTGTTCTTTCTTTCTTGAGTTCTTTATGTCCTGCTGTAACTTCCTCACTGTGGGACAAATAAAGGTTCATCTCATCTTTATTACATTTAGGTTTGTATTTATTGGAGCAGTGAGATGTTATTTGCCATGTGGCCTCTTTCCGTCACCACATTGACTTTGAATTGAAACACAAGACTTTCGAGGTTTAACTTTGAGTTTAAGTTTCCAGCTTTAATTCAATCACAGCCATTTTATAGAATCAGCCCCGTCAGTGATGGGACAAATGGCTGGAAAACAGTTTCACTTTTGATGTCAACTACAAATCCAGCTGCTGGAACACTAGTTAACAGTGGTTAAGTGGTGTATGATGGATTTAGCCTAATAAAATGGCCATTTATTGCATCTGTACTTACAGGAAATAAAGAAGACTTGATACATACATACATGTTCTCTTTATTTTATTATGTACCTAATTATCCTGCCCTCTGGCACATCTGGAGGTTAGTCTGTTTCACTTCCTGTTGGTGCAGGACATTGCTCTTTTCACATTGTTGCTATGTTGTGGAGAACCACACACACAACAGTAATCTCATAGGCCCTGTCTGGTCTGACCCTGAGCCTGTGAAGGCACTGGAACTGGGCCCAGACTATGGCCATGATCATTTCAGTTCTGGCCTGTGTCCTGCTGTGGGCCAGGAGGTGCAGGATCAGTAGTAAGGTGTTAAAGGATGTGTCTGGCAGGGGTAGGTCCATGCATGAAGTGCAGTTTATTATTCATATGTAAAACAGACTTTGGGTAATGCCTTTTTAACGCTGTTGTTTCAGGGAGGAGCTTGGTACCACGCAAACGGTTGTCACGTGTTCTCAATATAAAATAAGGATAAAGGAAGTCAGGGGGCGGGGCCAGTCACTGGGACTTTCACAGTAGAAACCCTGATAATGTTTAAAAACATGGAGGATCTCCTGCAGGCAGGCTCATGGGTGATGGTGTGCCTCAACCCGTGCTCCTCCAGGGTGGTGGTGAGGAGGCTGAAGTACTATTCAATGGGCCCCCTCTTGGCACAGGATGCCCTCCCACGGTCAATGATGTCTGGGGTCCTGGATGTAAGGCGATGGTGATGCCGCTCCCTGAAATGAATCCACCACGTCTGGCCAAGCGCCGTTTTTGGTGCCTCTGGGTGGCGGAGGTTGTAAAGGGCCAGAGCGTGGGCCACGACCTTCTTGACCTGAGGCTTTGTCAGAGGAAACCCATGACTGGCACAATACAAACAGTACTCCACCTGGGAATTCTCATCTTCAGGGGTGAGAAGTGTCCTCTGTCCTGACGCACAATCAGAGGACACCCTTCCGTTGACTCTGTTTCTCAGGATGGTCTTGGGAATGACAAACTGTTTGGCTGCCTGCCTCACACTGAGCCTGCCTGCTTCCGCCTCCTGTAACGCCAGTTCCATGGCCTCAAGGGGCCACTTCCTTGTCTTCCTCTCCCTCTTCCTGAGCTGGCGGATGTTAGGCATCTATAAATGAACAATACAAACTGTGGTCAAAAGACTAAATTCATGTTCTGTATATGGACAAATACAGTTTTAAATAGTACCAAACACAGCCCCCATATTTACCACAAGAGTAGCTGTGGATGTTTGACTTAAAGGAGTCCATTTTAGTTTCAGTAACATCTTGATGCTTCTGTGAAAAAACAGTAGACACACACCCTCATACACAGACTGCATCACGGACTATAGAAGCTTTTGCTTTGAAAACACCGTGCCCTCCCGGACAGTGTTTTTCAAACAGCAAGCCCTGGATTATCCCTGATATCAAAGCTCTCCTGCATTCATCCTTCTCTCGGTCTGAGTCTCTCAGTAACTGGAAATCATTTCCAGTCTCTAACTCAGATCCAGAGGACAGTGGAACAGGTTGTGACTAGCTCAGTAATGACTCACAGGGAATTTTATCTCGGTCTGCAGTTGGGGACAGATTTCAGTCTTCACATTACACAGAATGAAACACTGGAAGATTTTTGTCTTTCAGAAAGAAAAAGGAACCAGAGAACAACAACAGCCTTAGTGTCTGTTACAAAATGGTGGCTGTTGTTGTTCTCTGTAAAAGACACGTCCTCTTTTTGTTTTTCTTCTGTCAGACCAGGAGCAGCAGCTGCTTCCTCCATCAGCATTGAAATGAATTTAAGCTGCAAAGACAAAGTTTTCACCTGTTTCTCTTGTTTTTCTGCCCAAAGTGTTTCCTGTCTCCTCAGTCACTGGACTGAAGTCTCTGACTGAGGCAGTGAGAGGTTTAGTGGTTAGCTCTGTTGCCTCACATCAAGAAGGTTCCTGGTTTGAAACCCATCAGGGCCCTTTCTGTGTGAAGTCTGCATGTTCTCCCTGTGCTTGTGTGGGTTTTCTCCAGGTACTCTGGTTTCCTCCCACAGTCCAAAAACATGTATGTCAGGTTGATTGGTGACTCTAAATTGTCCATAGGAGTGAGTGTGAGTGTGTGAGGTTGTTGGTCTCTATGTGGCCCTGTGATGGACTGGGGACCTGTCCAGGGTGGACCCCTGCCTTTCACCCAAAGAGAGCTGGGATAGGCTCCAGCTGATCCCTGGGACTCTGGTTAAGGAATAAGGGGGTACAGATGATGGATGGATGGACCCTAAAATGACTGAAGCGTCTGGGCTGCCCCCTGCTGGTTGGTCCTGGTCATAGCATGGACTGTGTTCACATGAAGCTTCTTACACAGACATGCAGTAAAATCTGACTGGGCCTCACACTCTCAGCAGCAGAGGAAGAAGTACTCAGACACTTTACTGCAGTAACAGTAGAAATACTACAGTGCTCCAAGTGTGAGTCCTGCATCACATGTATATGGTATTATTGGATTATAGAAAGGACATTATCAGTGCATCCAGACACTGCTGGTATTTCCCAAAGCATAAAGTCAAAGATGAGTCTCAGACCCAGACTGGTCTGTACTGGTTTGCTCTGGTCTGTACAGCTGTGTCCAGGTGTGACACCAAAGCTGGATTTGCATGTGAACATTTACACACAGTAGGTCTGGGTGCTGATGACTGACAGTTCGTCAGCAGGAGACAACATCAAATCCTGCTCTATCAGTGAAAAGGGCCAGTCAGGATGATGCAGTCCACCTCAGAGTCCACAGTCATCTCGTTTTCTTCACACTGATGCTGGTCGTCCTTGCACAGAGTCCCCAGTTCATCTGGAGCTGAGTCCAGCTTGTTGCTACTGGAGGAGCAATAATGTAATTTGATGTGTTTACTAGGTGAAGGCCACACCTGTAAACTGAATCTAATTTAAATGTACAGGTGTGAGGGAGGGGGCAGAGGCTGCCACCTTTAAAAATGATGTTCAAACATGATCCACAGCGTCTGACAGTAACAAGACATCAGTCACTGATTGATGGGAGAAGGTGGTTGTTTCAAACGTCCATGAGCTGCACATCTGGATTTACTGTTGTTCTGTTTGTATTTGTTCTGACTGTTACAGCAGCAGGTTGTTGTGGTGTGGTGCTGTGCTGCCCCCTGCTGGCTGCATCATGTTTCATACCTCTTTAGTTTTTGTCTTGTGAGTTAACCGTTATTGCTTCATTTATAATTTCTTAACAGATGTAACTTCCATTCATGTTCCAGTCAGTAGGTCCTCGTTGGCTGCAGCTTGGACACCTTCTGGTGCTGAAATCAAAGAAATGCCCAATTTAATCATCAAATCTCTCCCTAGTAAATTTATAGGGCACAAAGGTGTCGACATAGAAGCATGTTTGAAAACGTGACCCAAAGTGTGTACACATGTTCACGGCTTAGTCAAATACTCTTTCACTGTCTGGCCAGAAGAACCAACACTGTAAATGTGATTGGAACATGTTCAGGGCTCTGATAGAAAAAGGCCTCAGGAGTTTTCTTCACATTCATGGTTATTGACTTTCCCTGTCACCCAGAAACACTGTTGAGACTTTATATCATGGAGCAGGTAGCAAACAGCCCAAACAGCTGAAGGTCCAGTCCATGTTCAGGGTTAGTAATGAAAACATGACCAGTCTCGCCCAAACAGACGTTCAGAGAAAACGCAGCAGGTTCCTGTTTCAAAGAAACGTTCAGAGTCAACACAAAGTGTCTCTGGGTCTTTATACAGGGATGATAAAATCAGTTCAACACTGTTTGTCAGAGACTTTAAAACATGTTTGATTGTTGGAGACGCCTTAAAGGATTAGTCTGGACCAGTTCCTATAAGTGACTGCAGTCTGATGTTGGAAACATGTGATGCAGCCTTTATAATGCAGAGAAGGACAAATGTCATATCCCTGAATTATTCTGAAGACATTCATGTGAGCATTGACTGAGTGAAGACATGAACTGTTGTGTCTTTAATCAGAGCCAGCCTGCAGGTACCTCCTCCACCTACACTCCACCCTGAGGTAGAAAACAGGACCAGGCTGTTTCTGCAGCTCACACAGCATCTTGTTAATCCACTGACTCTGACTAAACCTCAGAAAAGTTTCCAGTTCAGACTCAGAGCGGCGGCTCTTCCAAGGGGACTTGGAAACTTATTTCAGACCGTTTGTGGATCAACGGGACCAGACGACAGAAGAGAAAATGCCTGTTAAAGAAATTGCGTCATTGCTGAGTCTTTGTCTCTCAGTCAGTTTGGTGGTCTGTATGACTGGAGGTGAGTCCTGTTTATCCAGTCTGCATTTTGTGTTTGTGGTCCTCCAACAGTTCATTTGGAATAATATTGTTTAAAATCTTAAATGGAGGCAGAATTAGCCAATCAATCAATCAATCAATCAATCAGTCACCTGCTCATCAAGGCGGGTCTCTGCCTGTATCTGCTATGACCCTGACCCTCTACCCTGCCTCTGATTGGCTAACTCAAACCGTAAGCTTGACCAATCCAGGCAGAGTCCACAGACTGTCTGTGCTGTCTGCAGCAATGATGTCTATATTTATGTATAAGGTTCTGAGCAGATAGAACATCAGCAGTGCTGCTGGTTTACAGAGCAGGACCTGTAGGTCTGCAGATAATGTTTGCAGATGAGCAGCAGCTAATGCTAATGAGACTTTCACAGACCCTGGGCTAACTGACAGCAGAGTCAGACAGGTCGTAGACTGTCCCTTTACAGAAACACAGACAGGCCTCAGGTCTGTACTGAGGTGGTTAGATGCATCATGTGCCTGTTTATGTTGCAGTGGAGTTTTCCTCAGGTGTTAATAAAACCCCTGTGGTCTAAGGAGGCTCCAAATATTTGACTACATCTATAGAGCGTTAGTTTCTGTAAGGCTTGTTTATGTTTGTATGGACTGTGGATCCTGCCTCCTACTGAACACCTCCAAGAACCTCCAAGGATCCAGTATAACCAGTAAGACACAGTGTGACCCTGCCAACTAATATGCTGATCCTGAAATGAGCTTCTGCTTCAGATGAACTTTATTTCAGTCTTGTGGACAGTATTTTAAAGATGATCGGCCTTCACTCCTTTGTACCCGTTCAAATTAAAGGTTCATTAGGACTCAGAGCAGCAGGTTTCTCTTGTGCCCCTTTGGAGGCTCCACCCACAGGTTGGAAAGCACTGCACTGAAAATGTGGTTTGTTCTTAGATGTAAATAGATCGTCCTGTTTTCTAAGTGTTGATTAAAACATGGTGCTTTTCTACATCCCAGTCCAAACACGGCCTAAAAACATGTGGAGTTTAACGTATGTGGACAAAAACAAGTTATTAACATGACCAAAGGATTGTTTTAATACATGCTGCATTTTACTGGTTATACTGGGCTTCTTCAGCTACGTCGACTGGTAGAAATGAACAGAGCAGGTCACTGATTCATGTTCAAACATGATCCACAGCGTCTGACAGTAACAAGACATCAGTCACTGATTGATGGGAGAAGGTGGTTGTTTCAAACGTCCATGAGCTGCACATCTGGATTTACTGTTGTTCTGTTTGTATTTGTTCTGACTGTTACAGCAGCAGGTTTGGTGTTCAGGCCAGACTGAATGATGCAGATCCAGTTCCTGCTGGCCCCCGCGACCCAGTTCAGCAGAGACCAATATGAAGTTACACCTGGACCCTCTAACCTCTCTGCTCTCTGTCTGTTCCTCTGTTCTCTAGGTCAGATAAACATCACAGCTGAACCTGGAGACACTGTCACTCTGCCATGTCGAGCTCCCAGCAGCTCAGAGATCTCATATTTAAAATGGGACAGACCTGATCTGAAATCAGGTTATGTCTTCTTGTACCGCAGTAAAAGGTTTGATCCAGACAACCAACATCCATCTTTAAGGAGGCGGGTGGAGCTGAAGGACTCACAGATGAAGGATGGAGACTTGTCTGTGACTCTGAAGAATGTGACGTTTAATGACACTGGGACATACAAGTGTCGTGTCTTTCAGAGACCAATAATCTGCATCTTGGCACAACCTGATCTCCTTAGCACCGTCCACCTGAGAGTAGTTTCCACGCAGGTGAGTGTGTGTTTGTCTGAGCAGCAGAGCTAACGCTGCTTCCTGGTTGTTGATGTGAGACCAGATGTTTGTGTTTTCTCCAGATGTTGTTGATGAGACTTTGTAGAAAACAGCTGGATGAGTGATGTGGTCAAAGTGCAGGAGATAATGTCTGACAGGAGTTTGTTCTGTTCTTCAGTCATCACCTACCTGACACCTCACACCTGTTCTCTCCTGCAGGTCACAGAGAGGGTGGAGGAGACGAGGACGAAGGAGACAAGGATGGAGGAGACAAGGATGGAGGAGACATGGATGGAGGAGACAAGGATGGAGGACACAAGGATGGAGGAGACAGGATGGAGGAGACATGGATGGAGGAGACATGGATGGAGGAGACAATGATGGAGGAGACAAGGATGGAGGAGACAAGGAA